>NC_041217.1:73856286-73877342 GCF_002837175.3 Physeter macrocephalus
TGTCTACCCATTTTAAAGGAGCATCTTAACCACTCTCTAATGAATTCATAGAAAAGAGACATCTAGAGACAAAAGGACCGTTAGATCGATTCTCAATTCTAGGTGAGAAAGCAAATCTTAGAGAGGGAAGTCATGGATCCCCAGGCACTGAGCACACGGGGATGGCCCAATGATCCCCGACTCCCAGAGCAGGACCTGGCCACTCTACCACCTCCTCTTGTCCTTGATGCTCTCAGCTCCCTGGGCCTCTGCCCCTTGCTCTCTGAAGAGCTCTCCTCCCTCCCTGCACTGGCCTTTCCCTTCAGGGCAGCCCTTGCCTAGAGTTGGAGCCACACTCTCAAAAACAGCCCTGCTCAGCTCCAAGCCACAACAACAGCCCCACCACACACACCAGCAGGAGCCTGAACACCGGACTCGGGGCCCAACCTGGACCCCCATCTCAGCCCACAACCCACACACTTCAGATGTGGACTTGCAGCCCAAGAGAGGCGGGTCCCAAATGATACGGAGGACAAAGGTGCCCACACGAGGCCTTTCTTTCTGACCAGCCAACCAGTGCTCCAGCCCCAGCTGCCTGAGCAGTTTGGGACCAGGTAGAGCCAGGCTCCCAGGAGAGGCGTTCCTTTGCCCGACTTACCCGAGTTCACCAGTGGCTGGAACGTGGAGATGCTGAGGCTTTGGGGATGCTCTGAGACTGCACACCTTTTATACGTCTCCAATCCCTCTTGGAAACCATGAGGTGGCCTACGATTTGGGCGTGCCTGGCCCTAGTCACAATAGGAAGCATCTGCCCTTCCTCAAACTTTAGGTTTTACTCATCTGCTGGGCTGGCAAACTCCTTCTCGGTTTGATTGTGCTTGGGGATGACAGTGCCTTCACTCGATCCCTGGCCCCATTTCCTCATCTCTTTATGAGCCCTGGCTTCCTCGGGTTTCCAAACCCACTCGTTTCGTTTGCCCTCGAACCTTGACATCTGGGATGGTGCTAAGCAAGCATTCAGGTCACTGCTGTGTGTGGGAGTGGTGAGGGTAGTGTTCCAGGATATTCCTGTTGGTAGGGCAAGTGGTGGGCTGCCCGGGGTACCCAGAGAGCCTTGTTTTAAGGAAAATGACTACTGTGGGGTGAGTGGCTCTCTGGAGACCCATTAAACTCAGTGAAGTGCTGACCTTGACTTAACATTGACTCAGAGCCACATCCAGCCTGAACTGGAAAGAAAACAGGTCAAGCCACTATGATGTTTCACCTGTTGTAGTATAAGCCAAAAATGGGTGTTGCACCCCTCTCTCCTGCCTCTTAGTTAGCAAACCATTAGGCTTCATTCAGAGAAACTGGGTGTTTACAGAGACAGTACGTATCTCTCTACATGTGTGTAAGTCACCCAGGCTCCAGGGTTCCCAGCGAAATGATTATCAAAAGGTGGAGAGGCTGGGGAGCTAAGAAATATTTACTTGGCATGAGCTGCTGGACGAGTCACCTGGGCTGGCTCCTGGATTCTGAGATCCCCTGGCTTGAGGCCTGATTTTCCTTCCTCTTCCGGTTCAAGATTCCAGGAAGAAGAGGGATGACACAGCGCACGTACTTGGATGAAAATGTTGAAACAGCATCTGACAAAGGATGAAGCATATCTTTAAAATATCCCCAAGTAATTTTCAGACAGAGGTTTTGACATTTAACAGTTGGGTGACCTTGGGCACTATCATCTTTGAGTCCCACTTTCCTCATCTGCTAAAGAGGATAACACCATTCTTTTTTTTATGGGAATTCTTTTTATTTTAAATATAGCAGTGTATACATGTCAATCCCAAACTCCCAATTTATCCCTCCCCCCTACCCTTCCCATCTGGTAACCATAAGTTCACTCTCTAAGTTTGTGAGTCTGTTTATGTTTTGTAACTAAGTTCATTTGTATCTTAGTTTTTAGATTCCACATGTAAACAATATCAAATGTCATTTGTCTTTCTCTGTCTGACTTACTTCACTTAACATGATATTAATCAGGTCCATTCCTGTTACTGCAAATTGCATTATTTCCTTCTTTTTATGGCTGAGTAATATTCCATTGTATATATGTACCACATCTTCTTTATCAGTTCATCTGTTCTTGGACTTTTAGGTTGGTTCCCTGTCTTGGCTATTGTAAATAGTGCTTCAGTGAACATTGGGGTGCATGTTTCCTTTAGAACCATGGTTTTCTCTGGATATATGCCCACGTATTGGATTGCTGGATCATATGGTATTTTTACTTTTTTAGGAACCTTCATACAGTTCTCAGTAGTGGCTGTGCTTATTTACATTGCCCCTAGCAGTGTAAGAAGGCTCCCTTTTCTCCACATCCTCTCCAGCATTTATTGTTTGCAGATTTTTGATGATGGCCATTCTGGCTGGTGTGAGGTGATACCTCATTGCAGTTTTGATTTGCATTTCTCTAATAATTAGTGATTTTAAGCATCTTTTCGTGTGCTCCTTGGCCATTTGTATGCCTTCTTTGGAGAAATGTCTCTTTGGGTTTTCTGCCCATTTTTTGATTGAGTTGTTGGTTTCCTTTTTTTGATATTGAGCTGCATGAGTTGTTTGCACAATGTATTTTGGAGACTAATCCCTTGTTGGTTGCCTCATTTGCAAATATTTTCTCCCATTCGGTAGGTTGTCCTTTCATTTGTTTATGGTTTCCTTTGCTGTGCAAACCTTTTGAGTTTAATTAGGTCTAGTTTGTTTATTTTTGTTTTTATTTCCATTACTCCAGGAGGTGGATCAAAAAAGATCTTGCTGCAGTTTATATCAGAGTGTGTTCTGCCTATATTTTCCTCTAAGAATTTTATAGTATACAGTCATATGTTTAGGTCTTTAATCCAGTTTGATTACATTTTATTTAATGTATTTTATTTTTGTGTATGGTGTTAAAGAATGTTCTAATTTCATTTTTTTACATGTAGCTGTCCAGTGTTCCCATTACTATTTATTGAAGAGACTGTTTTTCCTCCATTTTATAGTCTTTCCTCCTTTGTCATAGATTAATTGTCATAGGTGTGTGGCTTTACTTCTGGGGTTTCTATCCTGTTCCATTGATCTATATTTCTGTTTTTGTGCCAGTACCATACTGTTTTTATGACTGTAGCTTTGTAGTATAGTCTGAAGTCAGGGAGTCGGCATATCTGTAGTAAAGATTGTAATGGGCAACATACATAAAGTATGTGCCTAGTTTTTGGTGCAAAATAAGTGCTCAACAAATTTTGGGTTCTCAATGGAGTCAGGCTCTGAAGACTAGGGCAAAGCACACTCTCAAAAGTAGGGAGTAGGTCATTTCTACATTTGAAGACAAGTAGTGGCACTTGCTATCAGTGTCCTAAGACCTTGACTGACAGAAATGGAAATAGGCAAGGTAGTCCTGAGGATGGACAGGATGACATTTTTCCTCTCAGACCTGGAATTTAGCCATAGCTCTGCTGAAAGCCTTACAATAGCTGTAGATCTTGTGAATTCACACTGCAGCATGAGAAGACAGCCTTGGAAATCAATGGTCTCTCCCCTGGGACTCACCAGAAGGGCAGCCTGTGCATGGGCTCAACACTGAGGGAGACCCAGAGGAACCCAGGCCTTCCTGGGAGAAGAATCCCTTCCACCTGGTGTCACTCTGACAGAAACAACCCTGATAGCCTTGGAGAGGGATTTCAGCTCAGGTCCCTAGTAGCAGAGAAGAAAGGCCACGTGGGGTAGCTATCCTGGGACATTAATTCATCAAGAAGTAGTGAGCTCACACAATGCGCCGGACACTGGGGACGGTGGTCAGCAAGAAGGGCCAGGCCTTCGCTGTTCCCTAAACTGCTTCACATCTTCTTCTCCACCTACTCCTTCCAAAGCTGTAGATTCTTTTCAATGGTTTGGCTTGCATTAGCTGAAGAACTCAAACCCAGTTGTGACAGTAGCAATACCTGCGTAACTAGAGAAAATATGAACATCAGCAGATCCATGAGTTTTGGGTGTTACATCCTGTCCATCTTTTCTGGCCTAAGCCCTCACTACCCAGAACAGATTTTTGGGGGGTGGAATCTGCTATCTCAAGCATGCATTATGTAGTATTGCTTCTACCACCAGAGGACAGAAGAAACAGGTACTCTAGAAGCCACAGGCACAACTAAACGCTTATCCTGGGCATTGGGAATGGTATTGTTCCCTGGTTTTCATTAGCATCGCTCTTTCTCTTTCTCCAAGCCTCTGTCTCTCATGTACACACACACATACACACACACACACACTCACATACACACACATGAGTCTCTCACATACTCTAGCAGTAAGTGTTTGTGGGGACATAATGCCAATTATCGGTAAAGGTGGTTGGATGGGAGGTGGCATTTTCTACCAATTTCCAAAACACATGTACATACTCCCGACCTACCATTGATCCATGTCTAGCAGGCATATGACCCTGCTTCCTTTGCATGGCTCCCATACCCTAAGAGTCCATATGGTTCTTGAGAACATTTTTCCCCTTCAGGTTTCCCTTGGTGATCATATCATCTTCATTTTACTTGCATGAACGTGAACATTTTGGTGAGGTATTGGGGATGAGAGGAAGGAGGTGGGTGCTGAACCTCACACCCCCGGATGTCTCTGTCTTGCAAATAGACAACTGCTAGCTTGATTTCTAGTTCTAGGCACTTCGTAGCACATTCTACCTGAGAAAGACCAGGACCTAGCTAGGTAGAAGGTGAAGGGGCTGAGCTTTGTAGGGATCTATCTAGTCAGTCATCAAATGCACAGGGAGCAGACACCATGCCTAGTATTCTGGAGTCTGGGGAACTGAGTGACACACAGGCCCAGGCTTCAAGGAGCAGATGATCTTCCTGGGGAGATAAAGCCAGCCCAATGTGACAGAGGCACTGGATCTGGGAGGCAAACACCATGAATCAGGACCTAAGGGATGATGTGGAATAGGGGAGGCACAGGACTCAGAGGAGAGGTCACCCCTCTGGGCTGGGTCAGTGTTGACAGCAAAGCATCAGGGCAGACAGGAAAAGCTCCTCGACAGGGGGCTCCTTCAGGGCAGAAACACTGACTTCATCTCTGTATCCTGGTACCTAGCAAAGGTTCTGGCTCAGATTCAGAGCTAAATATATTTCTGTGAAATGAATGAGGACATTCCAGGCAAGGGAATATAGACTGAGAAAACATGTGAAGGTGGGAAGATGCTATGTGTGTTGGGGAAAAAAAAAAGAGACCAACCTGTCTGGAATGGATGGTCAGTTGTAGTGAGCCGTGGGCAGTGGAGGTGGGACCAGACCCCAAGGGAAGCAGAGCAGCCAGGAGAGCTAAAGAGCTGAAGCCAGGAGAGCTGAAATTGCAGGGCAGAAGGCACAATCAGGAGGCCTAGGCTTTGATTCTAAATACTGCAGAGGTGCCCCTTTATCACACGCCATACATTAAAAAAAAAAATTCTATTGGTTAGCTTAGAGGCAGATAGGCATTGGTTTATAGTCAGAAGGCCTGAGTATATTTCTGTCTCTCGCAGTAATTAACTGTGTGCTTTTGGACAACTGGCTTTCCCTCTCTGGGGTTCAAATTTTCTACTCTGTAGAATATGATAATTCCTAAGGCCCTTTCCAGGTGTAAGCACAGTGTGATTTTCCCATAGCGAATGGTAGCCGAAGGAGAGACATGACTAAAATGTGTTTTTGGAGGCCAGTGTGGCCGTAGTGCACACAGTGAGGTGGAAGTAGGGGTGAAGTGGGAGAGATGGAGGCGGGGGACCCTACCTAATGTGGCAGTGATAGGAGTGGAAAGGAGGAGACAGGTTTAAGAATGTTTTTGAATTAAGAACACACAGGACTGGAGGACTAAGAGGATGGAGGGAGAGGAAGGGAGGAGTCAGGGGAACCCTTCTGATTCTATGTGACAAAAATGGGGAGTGCAGAGATTAGTGCTGGGAGGAGGGAAAAGGAAGACAAGATGCCTGTTCATACACGCTGTGTCTGGTACAGCAGGACCCCCAGGGAGTTGCGATTACCGTACACTATATACACACTGCTGCATATCATATGCATGCTGTATATAAACAGTGTGCATATATTGCTGTATATTGTATGTACACTGTGTATAAATGGTATGTATACACTGCTGTGTATGGTATACTGTATCTAAACATCAAGTACACACTGTTGTGAATTGTATGTGTGCTGTATAGAAACAGCATGTATACACTGTTGTATACGTACTGTATATAAACATAAAGTACACACTGCTGGGCAGCAGTAGAGGACGGAGTGGTGAGGGAATGGAAGGAGAGAGGTTTCACCTATTGAGTGCCAGGTTTGTGCTGAGCACTTAGAAAGAAACACGAAAGGCAAAACAAGGAAGTTCTAGGTCCCAGAAGTCCCATCCTCCTTCCTGGTAGCAGGGCTTGGTCAGGGAACAGGAAAGCATTCTAGACTAGCAGGTTCCAGGGCTGGAAGGAGCCCAGGAATCAGACAAAACGCTCCCAATTTGTGGTTCAAGGACTGTGTCAACACCTGATGACACTCTTAACAAGCCACTGAGAAATGAGAAATGTTACTATATTTTGTAGAGGTTAGTATACAGTTGTTGACTTTTATTTCTTTGGAAGGTCTTCTTTTTTATTTGCTTTTTGAGACTACACTCTTTCCAGAGTTGTTGGTTTTAATATTACCTTTATGTATTGAAGTGATGGCAATCATAAAAGGCCTTTGCCCTTACTTGGAAAATAAAATGTTGGCCCTCTTTACTGAATGCATTTTTTTTTAAACATAATTTTAGTTTTAAGTGAAATCCAAAAGCTTTGGTATCATTAATGTGGGTCCATCCAGTCTTTTTTTTGTTGGCTTGCTTCTTTTTTTCTTCTTTTTTATTTTATTGAAGTATAGTTGATTTACAATGTCATGTTAGTTTCAGGTATACATCACAGTGATTACAAAAAAATATATATATACTTTTTCAGATTCTTTACCCTTATGGGTTCTTACAAAATACTGAGTATAGTTCCCTGTGCTATACAGTAGTTCTTTGTTGGTTATCTAGTTTTTATATATAGTAGTGTGCATGCGTTAACCCCAAACTCCTAATTAATCGCTCCTCCCCCTTTTCCCCTTTGGTAAACATAAGTTTGGTTTTCTATGTCTGTGGGTCTATTTCTGTTTTGTATCTTTTTTTTTTAGGATTCCACGTATAAGAGATATCATATGATATTTGTCTTTTTCTGGTTTACTTCACTAATGTCTAGGTCCATCCATGTTGCTGTAAATGGCATTTTTCATTCTTTTTTGAGGAGTAATATTCCATTGTATAAATATACCACATCTTCTTTATCCATTCATCTGTTGATGGACATTTAGGTTACTTCATGTCTTGGCTATTATAAATAGTGCTGCAATGAACATTGGGGTGCATGTATCTTTTCGACTTATGATTTTCTCCAGATATATGCCCAGGAGTGGGACTGCAGGATCATATGGTAACTCTATTTTTAGCTTTTTAAGGACCCTCCAGACTGTTCTCCATAGTGGCTGTACCAATTTACATTCCTACCAACAGTGCAAGAGGGTTCCTTTTTCTCCACACTCTCTTCATCATTTATTACTTACAGATTTTTTTATGATGGCCATTTGGACGTGTGTGAGGTGATACCTCATTGCAATTTTGATTTTCATTTCTCTAATAATTAGTGATGAGCATCTTTTCATATGCCTGTTGGCCACCTGTATGTCTTCTTTAGCGAAATGTCTATTTAAGTCTTCTGCCCATTTTTTGATTGGGTTGGTTTTTTTTTATATTGAGCTGTATGAGCTGTTTATATATTTTGGAAATTAATCCCTTGTTGGTTGCTTCTTTTGCAAATATTTTCTCCAGTCTGTAGGTTGTCTTTTCCTTTTGTTTATGGTTCCCTTTGCTGTGCAAAAGCTTTTGAGTTTAATTAGGTCCCATTTGTTTATTTCTGTTTTTATTTCCAGTACTCTAGGAGATGGATCAAAAAAGATATTCCTGCAGTTTATGTCAGAGAGTGTTCTACTTATGTTTTACTCTAGGAGTTTTATAGTACAGTTTTATAGTTACACCATCCAGTCTTATCATGAACAAATATGGAAAAAGTGAGGTAGAAAAGGGAAGTGACTTCTGTGGTATCAGAGTTTATAAAATGACAGAAACAGGACTTGAACTCTGGGTACCTGACCAAAACCCAGCCAAACTGAATGAAAAACAACCAGCCAAACAAAGAAAACAGGACTTTGGCTGATGTCAGAATCTTAGGAAATTCTCCTCCTGTCCTGTCTGCCCCACCCTCCCCCACCCTGCATCATCTTAAAACCAGGCCCTTGCAGTGATGGCAGGACCAGACTTGTGCAGCATCCACACCCCACACTTCTCCCAGACTCTCCAGGTCATGGTGCGAGGCTCTGGCTTGCCCTTCTTGGCCTGCCCCTCTCCTTGGGAGACACGCTGTGGCCTGCACTGTGACCTCATTAGAATGGAACCTCTTCTCTCTTGCCTTTCACCAGCCTTTCACATCAAAGGGATTAACCCCTTCAAGTCACCTCTCCCCTTCCTGACGCTTAGGAAGCCCCCAATTGTGAGAAGTGAGTAATTAACCTCCAAGCCCCCCCACAGCTGGCTCCTCAGCCACCTGGCTTCTCCATGCCCAGAACCAGTGGCTTCATTGTCAATGATAGGGATGTCCTGGGATACTTTGCTGCCCCAAGGAACTAAGGCTTACCTTTGTTTTGCAGTGGCCCCAAGATATGGAATGAGGTCCCTAAAAAGTTGAGTTTCCACAGGGATCTGCTTCCAGACTCCTCATCTCTTTTGGTGATCTCACTCACTCCTGTACTTCTAATCATCACCTTTCTACTAATGACTTGCAAATCTGTATTTCCAACCCAGTCCTCTACCTTGTGCTTCAGATCCACGGCACATCCAGTTGCTTCCTCAGTATCTCCATCTGGATATCTCAAAGGCACACTGGTCCCAACATACCCAGAACAGAACTTGTCATCCCTCCCCTGCTCACTCACCATTTCAGTGCACAACACACCACCTACTATCTACCCAGCAGACATGGCCACAATCATGGCACCACCTCTAACCACACCCCACCATTGACCAGTCCCATTGATTTAACACCTGGATATGTAATGATCTAGATCTATCACCACACACAATGTATGTGATTTTAAGAAGCCCCTACTCTGGTCTGGCTTTCATCAGTTCTTACCTTGACTGCCAAAGAGATTTCTTAACCCATTTCCCTATCAGTGTCTCTCTAGATGCAAACCATTTTCTACACAGAAGCCAAAATAATAATTTTGAAAGGTTAAGTGTACGAGAATTTCTTGTTTTTAGGAAATATACACTGTAGTATTTAGGGGCAAAGCGACATCACATCTGCAATTTACTCTCAAAATGTTCAGGAAAATGAAAACAAAACATAGATAAATAGATACAAATATACAGATATATATGTATATACATGTATATATCTATATGTATATAGATATGCCACAGCTTTATATCTATTTATAGATATACATATCTATATATCTATGAATCTCTCTGTATGTATATATATGTATATATATATATATATATGTCTTGTTTTCTTTTTCCTGCTAAAAATATATATCCGTATCTATATATGTAAGTAAAAAGAGAGAGAGAGAGAAAGAAACATTTGAAATCTGGGTGAATCTGCATAAGCATATCCAGGAATTCTATGTACTGTTCATGACACTTTTCTATAAGTCTGAAACTATGTTAAAATAAACAATTTTAAAATAAACACATTTTAAATGTAAGTGAACCATTGTCATTCTCCTACAAAGAATCCCTCAAGTGGCCCTCATTCCCTTACCTACAGACTAAAATCTAAGGTATACCTCTCCAGCTTTATCTCACCCCTCCCCGGTTCAGGCTTCTGCCCCATCAATAAGTGTCTGCTTGTAGTTCCTGGCAGACAACCTGTTATTTCTCATTGCAAACTCTTTGCTCACATAGTCTTTCTGACGGGAATCCCTGACAGTCACCTGGCACTAAGTAAGTGGATAAGTCAGAGGAACTATTCACTCTCAGATCATGGTGGATGGAGCTAAGTGAACTTCCTGTCTCCCCATAACCTTTTCCCTCCAGATAGTTATGGTTGTTTCCTCTCTCCCTGCAGTACAGACACAGGGTTTCTGAGGAGCACCCTATGGTTCTAAGTGTGTTTGAGGCAGGTAAAGAGAACTTGAGAAGTGTCTTTGGTGAGACCACAGTCTCCCAGTAAGGCTCCTGGATCTTTGGTTTTATGTTTTGTCCATCGGGGAGAGGACAATTGTCATTTAGTCTGGCCCTGCTCAATCCCTGATTCTCCTAAAAGAGATAACCAAACCTCCAGGGAGTCCCCTCTAAAGTGCATCAGGTAAGTTTTAGCTGGAGGCCAGAGGCATTTGGGTGCTCACAGCTGTGTGTGTTCATGGGTGGGGGAGAGGGGTAAGAGGCAGACAAGGTCACATTTCCTCTTCCTGGAAGTATCTCACCCTTCACCCTAGCTTCAGGGCTTCCAACCAGTTAGTATATCTCATCTTAAAAAGCATTAATGAGACATCCCCTCCCCATGCTAAGCTCCCATGACTGGGGAGGAAAGACATCAGCTAGCCTGAAAAGTCCAGATCTATAGGATACTGCATTTGCTTGTAACTTCTCTGACCTGGGAGGGATGAATTGAACCAGAGATCTCTGTTACCTCAGTAGCATTTGTAGAACCAACTATCCTCTTGCTAGATTTAGATTTGATGAAGATTAAAGGGAAGCTATGATAAGTGGCTTCAAACCATCTTGCTCCTCCAAATGGAGGGCTCTTACTTGTCTTTTTATATTGTTCAGAATCAGGGAAATGGGCAATTGAGAAAAACAAAAAACTAAGCTGAAGGAAACAGAAAGGCTAAGTTGATCTCCATATTAAAGAACTGAGCCTTAAAAGAGAAGGAAGGAGAAATGAGAGTGAATAAACAACATTGAGCGCCTGGCATCGGTACAGTTTCTATGAAATTTTAGAAAGGAAGGAGAGAGATTTTTTTGGAAGAGGGTGATCTCTGTTGATGATATCTACATCTACTTAGCTAGCTGTCTATATCTAGATAGGGTAGTAAGGTATATAATTTTAAGAAATTTTGCTTTACGTAAGTAAAATGTAGGGAAAGAATAAAATTAAAGCTAACATAAAAAAAAAAAAGAAAAGCAATTTTGCTCTGAGTGTTAATGGAAACTTTCCTTGACATTCTTCTAGTGACCTAATTAAAACATTTAATTGTTTTTTGATTACTTCTTTGGATGTGATAGCTCTCTTAAACCAGGCCACAGAACTGTCCAATTATATGCAGGTTTCCAAAAATTACATTTCAAATGCATTGTGGAGTGTTCTAAACTAACATATTTTAGCTATGGATACATGGAAATCTATAAAAACATTACTATTTATCTATGTAAAATGTATTCTTACAATATTAAAATGTAGGCTGGCTCCTTGGTTCTTAATAGACCTAAAGAGAAATGCATTAAATAATCAGTTTAAAATATAGCTCCATTTTAGGCAATAAAGAATCAGGCAAAAGGGCTGGGGACTGGTCTCTCAACACTGAGACAAGGGAGTTCCACAAAGCATGGAAGAGAAGATCCTGAGTGGGGTCCCAGGAGCCTCAGGCCCCAACACCCCAGCTTCTGTTCTCTGGCTTACTTCCTTCTGCTTTCAGCAGTGAGGCTGGGTCTGCACAGACAAAGGCAGTGAAAGGCCCCTTCCCTGCATCCTTTTCCTTTTCCATGCATACCCTTCAGCTGGGATGATAATGAGAAGTGGGTGTGTGGAACCTAGACAAGCAGTTCTCATGTTTGCATCTAGATAAAATATCAGACTTTGTGTCTGAAATTCTGAATCATACCAAGGTTCTGTGAGGTTGGGTCTCTTTATAACCTGTGTTACACACACACACACACACACACACACACACACACACACACACACTCAGCTGGTCCATAACTATGCAGGGTACTCTCTCTGTGTGCAATGTACTTTGCTAGGCACTGAAGGAAGTACATACAAATGAGATGCATCCCCAGGTGTTTGCTGAGCATCTATCCTGTAGCTAAGTACAGGGTTGGGTACCAAAAAGAATGGAAGCAGTGTAAAATTTAGGTCTTCAAGATGTTTAGGTCTTCAGGATTTTAGAGTCTAGCTGGAGAAAATAAAATTGAACTAAAGGGGAGCTCAATTTTTATGTAAATATAGAATCCTATGTTTCCACTGAAAATCAGGCTATGGACAGAAGGATAAGACTCTCTGAGGAGATGAGAGAAGAGTAGAACGGTGCTGAGTGGGGAGAATGGAGTAGGGTAGAGGGCTGCACCTGTGCCTTCCCCATCATCACTGTGGGTCCAGAAGGTAAAGCAGCAGGATTACAGTGTAAGGCTGACCTAGGGATGCAGAACTCACATGGGGCCAAAAAGAAGGCCCTACTAGCAATGGAAACCTTGCGGGTGGGGTAGCTCAGACTGTGGTCCAAGGCTGGGGAAGGAGGCAGGTGGTGGAAATTTAGAGGTTACAACAGGGATGTGATTGATGATTCTCAGAGACAGTGGAGCCCAGAGCTGTAGAAGCAAAGAGAGAATGGAAGTACTGTCCAGTATGGAGGTCAAAGTTAACTTGAGAAGCAATTTAGTGCTCTTGGAAATGAAGCCTAGACAAAACCAGAGGGAGTGGAGAAGATGTAGTGAGAAGTCAACTATCTCCATGTTAAATGAGTAGCTTCTGATATTTTGAGTTTCCCATATAGAGTATAAAAAATACACTTGAAGTATAAAATTGAAATGGTATCTTCTGCATGAAGCTTTTTTCATCCCCAAGAAATATGTCCCCTCTGTCTAGAGAAACAACTCTCTCTCACTTTCATAGCCTTTCCTACAACTACTAGGAAATGTAGAATGTTCTTCTTGGTCCTTGAGTATTTGGGTATTAACTCCAGTGTCAAACCTGTAGGACAAAGCCAGAGATGTCCTCCCCAAAGACCAACACAGAGCCAGGCACAAGATCCCAGTAAATTTTCCAGGAATTGAAGTCATGCTGTGTCATGGAGGAGACCTGTGGTAGAGGTAGTTTTTGCTTTGGGGAATATTAAATACCAGTCTTAAGGAATAAAGTTATCCAAGATTGCCTACTAGCGACTCAAATGAATGTGGAGCTAAACAATAAATATTTGTTGAATGACTGGTCCAAAGAGAAGGTTATGGGTGGCTGAGCTGAGGGATACAGTCATGCAGATGACAGCTTCTTCACCCTCTAACCCGAAAGAGATGCTTGAGCACACATGTGCCTGTGCACGTGTACCCCAACCCTCCACAAGCATACTTGCAGACTTAGGTGTGTGGAGATCTTTCATGTTTGCAAATATGTCTGTTTCTTTTCGAGGAAGGGTATAAGTAGAATAGTATCTTTGTGATGCAAGTCCCAGATTTGCCTCTAGGCTCCTCCTTTTGTTGTGAGGCTCTTTGGGAATTTGTCCTCACAGCCCTTGGGTCTATGCTGGAGTGTGGTCTTGGATGGGCAACAATGAGTGGCTGCTTGCATGGAAAGTCCACTTCAAGAGTGGTATAGAAATAGAGAACTCACTCAGGCACACCCCAAAATATATTCACCCCACAGTTAGTGAGCACCTACGGTGTTCTAGGCACTGAGGATTCAGAGGTAAATAAGACATAGTTTCTGCTCTATAAGTCCTCAGAACCTAGAGCAGGTAGCAAGCTATATAAATGACTTCAGTAGTATTTGGTGAGTGCTTTGGTGGAGTTATTTGGAGGTTGTTGTAGCTGGTAGAGGAGGACATAAATCAGCTGGGAGGCACAGCTGAAGGCTTCCTAGGAGGCAGACCATGCTCTGTGTTGTCTCCTCAATGCTCTCATGGCAAGCTGAGGTCAAGGACTTCCTCCCTTGTCTCCTAGAGCCTTCCTGGTTTGGGAGATAACTTTACCCATCCTTCTGGCTCAGAGAAATCTTCCTTCTTCACCTCTTCCCCTCTACTCCTACCCAACTCTCTGCCAAACCATTCCACCATACCACTATTATTCTAAGGAAAGTCCAAAAGAGCCTGAGGATTGGGCATCTGGAGGGTGAGTCCAGGAGCTGGCTCAAGGCACTGACCAATTTCTAGGTTCATGGGCTGTGAGATAGGGTCTTGTTCTTATTACACCTCAGGGTCTTTGTGAGGCCTGATCCAGTGGAGAAGGGTGGGAATCACTAACAACACCCCACATGTGGAAAACTTGGTCTACAGAGAGCCACTGTGTCCATAGCAACACATTATCATTGAGTGCCTACCATGCCCTTGCCACCATCTAGGCAGAGAGAACACAGAGCACAGCGAGGCCCACACATGCTCTTCTCCCTAGGAGCTTACATCCTCATAGGGAGTGATACATACATATACAACCAAGAAACAAGTATTGGGCTTGGCCAAAAAGTTCGTTTGGGCTTTTCCATGACATCTTATGAAAAAAACCTGAACCCAAAAAAGAGTGTGATTTCAGGTAAGTCATGGGGGCTATGGAGAAACTACAACATGGTCATGTTTAACTAGGGTGGGTAGGAAAGGCTTCTCTGAGGCAGAGACATTGAAGCTGGGTCTGGAGGATGGCAAGATGGTCATACAAAGGTCTGTGGATAGAGGCTGAGCAGGAGCAAGTGCAAAGGCCCTGAGATGGGGATGGCCTTGATGTGTCCAGTGAGCATCATATGACTAGAGCCTGGTGGACCAGGAGCGGGTGAGTTCAGGCAGTCAAGCAGGGACTGATTTCCATGGGGTGTGGGGGCTATGGAAGGGTCTGGGCTGGTAGTGACTTGATCTATGGTTTGCTTGAGAAACCTCACCTGACTGCTCTTAGAAGGTGGGCTGAGCCAAGGCACGAGTCGAAGCTCCTGTCTTCTCCTTTATCTTGTATCTTAATCAGAACCCAGAGAGCATATTTCTATTCTAAATTTTTATTTTAAATTTTGTCAGGAGGAAACCAATCTTTAGTAGGGTAACGATGTTACAATTACTAATGCCAAGTGTAGTCCCTTTGCATTGTATTGTATGTCATGGCTTTTCTGGAAAAGTGTCCTGTTTTAAAAGTGTGTTGTTTGTCCACCCGACTACATTTGACCTTGGTAGACCGCACACTGTCATTTGAGGTCCAGAGGAGAGTGTCACTGTACCAAGTGGCCTCTTGCAAAAGGAATCCTCTCCTACTCTCCTTCTCCCAGGCAGAACTGCCATCTCAGACTAATCCTACTGGACTTGTTAACTTGGCCTTCACCTGTTCCTCCCACTGCTGCCCCTCAGAGTGCCTGGCTGCTCTGGGGCATCCCTGCTGATCAGTAAGAGTCACACAGGGCTGGTGGGCTCTGTCTTTCCACATGGGTTGGAAACAACACCTCTTATTTCATTTTCAGCTGCTTTGTGCCTATCGCAGGGGACTTAAGAACACAGTGGGAAGAACACAGAACATAGTAACAAAGGCAGAAGGCATTTCCATTTTTTTCCCTCTGCTTCCTACACTGCAGCCAACCTGAACCACTCATTCCATTCACACCCACAGTGTTTTCTCAGGCTATGCCTTCATTCAGGTCGTTTCCTCTGGACCCTGTTCCATCCCCTTTTGGGATCCCTTCCTTGGTGTTCATTCTTCAAAGCCCAGATCGTATGTCATCTCCTTCAGGAAGTCCATCTCCTTTAGCCAGTCCACTAAACCTCGTGAGATTTCCCATTGCTTATTCAAAGCATTACCTGCTCTCTGGGTTCAGACATACAAGAGTTTGAGTTTCAGTGACTAGCTGAGTGACCTTGGATGCATGACTTCTCCTCTCTGAACCACAGTCTCCTTGACTCTGAAGTAAGGAGGCTAATCACACCTACATCGTGGTGTTGTTGTGCCAGGAAGATGAGATCATGCATGTAAAGCTTTTGATGCTGTGACTGATGTATGGCCAGTGCTAAATAAATGGTGGATGTTATTGTTAGTAGAGTCATCAGTGCATTTGTCTTATGCGCCTGCTCACTCTGAATCTTTCAGAGCACAAACTGTCCTGTTCATCACCATTTCTTTGGAGGTGTCTTACATGGCTACCCAAGCTTTGCTTTTTGGACCTTCCTTGGGTGGAGCCCTTCTCTTCCAGTCTTGCACTTCTGCATCATGACACTAGAGGGTGGTGAGAGACCACAGACACTTTGGAAGACAGTCCAACTTGGATGCCCTTCCTCTTGGCTAGCCTGTACCATGATCGGCCACCCATGTTAGTTTCTTCTTGCTTGGATTGTACTCTCATGTCTTTGTGCTAGGAAAATTATAAAATCGCGTAAGCCAAGAGCCAATCATTGTACTCCTTTTGGGAAGGCTTCCTCACTCCCCAAGTTTGCTTTAGCTGATTGGTTAATCAAAATCAGCCAGAAATTCCTGGTACTTATGTCTCCTTTACTATGTTTCATGTTTTAAGGATTAAATGGCTTCAAGAATGCAAAATGCTTTGAACATTGCCTGGCACATAAGAAAGAAATAAAGCTTATTTTAATGGGCCAGTTAGGGAAGTGAATAAAAGGCAACAAGGAAAACAGAAGAAGCTTCTGAAATCCCAAATGCACAGTGTTTCATTTGCTGAGCTCTGGCTGTGTGTTAGATGGCTAGTGCCAAGTACTTTCCAAATATTCTTTCATAACCAAACCAATGCTGAAAAGTCAGTGCATTTTAACCATTAGCATAGACTGAACGTTTGCTTCCCCCCCAGACTCAGGTCCTGGCCCCTAATGTGATGGAATTAAGAGGTGGAGAGGGGGGGTCTGACTCTAGCATGTATCTTTTGAACCTCCACAATGGTGCTTCATCTAGTCACGTTGTTTATTTGTTACCTTCATAATAATAGTTAGTAGTAGTAGTAGTAGTAGTAGTAGTAGTAGTAGTAGTACCTAGTAGATTGGTCCAAATGTTTATCTCTGAGGGGTAAGAGCCAAGGTTGGCTTTCCTGTATGAGATATTGTGGCATTACAATAACATCTACTACTGGACATGACATTCAGGAGGAAATTAGAAAATGCTTAAAACTAAACAGTAACACAAACAATGCATACAAAAACTCATGGAAGGAGATTGGTTCAATGGCAGAGTAGAAGGACGTGCTCTAACTCCCTCTTGCAAGAGCACTGGAATCACAACTAACTGCTGAACAATCATTGACAGGAACACACTGAAACTCACCAAAAAAGATACCCCACATCCAAAGACAAAGGAGAAGCCACAATGAGATGGTAGAGGGGCACAATCACAAAATCACAATAAAATCAAATCTCATAACTGCTGGGTGGGTGACTTACAAACTGAAGTACACTTATACCACAGAAGTGCACCCACTGGAGTGAAGGGTGTGAGCCTCACATCAGGCTTCCAACCTGGGGGTCCGGCAATGAGAGGAGGAATTCCTAGAGAATCAGACTTTGAAAGCTAGCAGGCTTTGATTGCAGGTGTTTGACAGGAATGGGAGAAACAGAGGGCACAAATCTTGGAGGGCACACACAAAGTAATGTGCACATCAGAACGCAGGGGAAGGAGCAGTGACCGCATAGGAGACTGAACCAGACCTACCTGCTAGAGTTGGAGGGTCTCCTGCAGAGGTGGGGGTGGCTGGGTCTCACAGTGAGGACAAGGACACTGGCAGAGGAAGTTCTGAAAAGTACTCCTGGGCATGAGCCCTCCCAGAGTCCGACATTAGCCCCACCAAAGAGCCCAGGTAGACTGCAGTGTTGGGTTGCCTCAGACCAAACAACCAACAGGGAGGGAACCAGCCCCACCCATCAGCAGACAAGCGGATTAAAGTTTTACTGAGCTCTGCCCACCAGAGCAACAGCCAGCTCTACCCACCACCAGTCCCTCCCATCAGGAAACTTGCACAAGGCTCTTAGAATACCTCATCCACCAGAGGGCAGACAGCAGAAGCAAGAAGAACTACAATCCTGCAGCCTGTGGAACAAAAACCACATTCACAGAAAGACAGACAAGATGAAAAGGCAGAGGGCTATGTACCAGATGAAGGAACAAGATAAAACCCCAGAAAAACAACTAAATGAAGTGGAGATAGGCAACCTTCCAGAAAAAGAATTCAGAATAATGATAGTGAACATGATCCAGGACCTTGGAAAAAGACTGGAGGAAAATATTGAGAAGATCCAAGAAATGTTTACAAAAGATCTAGAAGAATTAAAGAACAAACAAACAGAGATGAACAATACAATAACTGAAATGAAAAATACACTAGAAGGAATCAATGGCCGAATAACTGAGGCAGAAGAATGGAGAAGTGATCTGGAAGACAGAATGGTGGAATTCTCTGCTGCAGAACAGTATAAAGAAAAAAGAATGAAAAGAAATGAAGACAGCCAAAGAGATCTCTGAAACACCATTAAATTCACAAATAATCGCATTATGAGATCCCAGAGGGAAAACAGAGAGACAAAGGACCAGAGAAAATATTTGAAGAGATTAGAGTCAAAAACTTCCCTAACATGGGAAAGGAAATAGTCACCCAAGTCCAGGACGTGCAGAGAGTCCCATGCAGGATAAAGCCAAGGAGAAACATGCCGAGACACATAGTAATCAAACTGACAAAAATTAAAGACAAAGAAAAATTATTAAAAGTAACAAGGGAAAAACAACAAATAATATAAAAGGGACCTCGCATAATGTTAACAGCTAATTTCTCAACAGAAACTCTGCAAGCCAGAAAGGAGTGGCACAATATATTTAAAGTGATGAAGGGGAAGAACCTACAACCAAGATTACTCTACCCAGCAAGGATCTCATTCAAATTCGATGGAGAAATCAAAAGCTTTACAGACAAGCAAAAGCTAAGAGAATTCAGCACCACCAAACCAGCTCTACAACAAATGCTAAAGGAACTTCTCTAACTGTGAAACACAAGAGAAGAAAAGGACCTACGAAAGCAAACCCAAAACAATTAAGAAAATGGTCATAGGAACATACATATCGATAATTACCTTAAATGTTAATGGATTAAAGGCTCCAACCAAAAGACACAGGCTCAATTAATGGATACAGAAACAAGACCCATATATATGCTGTCTACAAGAGACCCACTTCAGACCTAGGGACACATACAGACTGAAAGCGAGGGGATGGAAAAAGATATTCCATGCAAATGGAAATCAGAAGAAAGCTGGAGTAGCAATTCTCATAAAAGACAAAATAGACTTTAAAATAAAGAATGTTACAAGAGACAAGGAAGGACACTACCTAATGATCAAGGGATCAATCCAAGAAGAAGATATAACAATTATAAATATATATGCACCCAACATAGGAGCGTCTCAATGCATAAGGCAACTGCGAACGGCTATAAAAGAGGAAATCAACAGTGACACATTAATAGTGGGGCACTTTAACACCTCACATCAATGGACAGATCATCCAAACAGAAAATTAATAAGGAAACACAAGCTTTAAATGACACAATAGACCAGATAGATTTAATTGATATTTATAGGACATTCCATCCAAAAACAGCAGATTACACTTTCTTCTCAAGTGTGCATGGAACTTTCTCCAGGATAGATCACATCCTGGGTCACAAATCAAGCCTCAGTAAATTTAAGAAAATTGAAATCATATCAAACATCTTTTCTGACCACAACGCTGTGAGATTAAAAATAAATTACAGGGAGGAGAGGGTATTAAACGCGTCGCATAAAGGAGCTCCAGAAAAGAGCGCGAGCAGCGGCTGTTGGCGCGGACACCAGAGACGGACGTGGGATACTAGGGCTGCTGCTGCCACCTCCAAGAAGCCTGTGTGCCAGCACAGGTCACTCTCCACACCTCCCCTCCCGGGATCCTGTGCAGCCCGCCACTGCCAGGGTCCCAGGATCCAGGGACAGCTTTCCCAGGAGAAAGCGTGGCACGCCTCGGACTGCTGCAGCGTCACACCGGCCTCTGCCGCCGCGGGCTCACCCTGCATCCGTGCCCCTCCTTCTCCCCGGGCTGAGTGAGCCAGAGCCCCCAAATCAGTGGCTTCTTTAACCCCGTCCTGTCTGGGCGAAGAGCAGACGCCCTCGGACGACCTACGCGCAGAGGCGGGGCCAAGTCCAAAGCTGAACGCCAGGAGCTGTGAGAACAAAGAGGAGAGGGGGAGGTCTCTCCCAGCAGCCTCAGAAGCAGCAGATTAAATCTCCACAATCAAATTGAAGTGCTCTGCCTCTGTGGGATACCTGAATAGACAGCGACTCATCCCAAGTTGAGGAGGTGGACTTTGGGAGCAAGATATATTATTATTTTCCCATTTTTCTCTTTTTGTGAGTGTGTATGTGTGTGCTGCTGTGTGAGATGTTGTCTGTATAGCTTTGCTTTCACCATTTGTACTAGGGTTATGACCGAACCGTTTTTTTTGTTTTCTTTTCTTTTTGGGTTTTTTTTTGTGTTTTTTTAATAAAATTTTTCTTCTTAATAATTATTTTTTATTTTAAGAACTTTATTTTATCTTACTTGATTTTATCTTCTTTCTCTTTCTTTCTTCCTTCCTTTCTTCCTTTCTTCCCTCCTTCTTCCTTCCTCCCTTCCTTCCTCCCTTCCTCCCTTTCTTCCTCGCTTCCTCACTTCCTTCCTTCCTCCCTTCCTGCCTTCCTTCCTTCCTTTCTTCCTTCCTTCCTTTCTTCCTTTCTTTCTTTCCTTTCTATATTTTCTCCCTTTTATTCTGAACCATGTGGATTAAAGGCTCTTGGTGCCCAAGCCAGGCATCAGGACTGTGTCTCTGAAGTGGGAAAACCAACTTCAAGACACTGGTCTACAAGAGACCTCCCAGCTCCATGTAATAACAAATGGTAAAAATCTCCCAGAGACCTCCATCTCAACACCAAGACCCAGCTTCACTCAACGACCAGCAACCTATAGTGCTGGACACCCTATGCCCAACAAACAGCAAGACAGGACTACAGCCCCATCCATTAGCAGAGACACTGCCTAAAATCATAATAAGGCTACCGACATCCCAAAAC
>NC_041217.1:73879656-73881197 GCF_002837175.3 Physeter macrocephalus
ATAAATGAAAAAGAAATGAAGGAAATGATAACAAAGATCAATAAAACTAAAAGCTGGTTCATTGAGAAGATAAAAAAATTGATAAACCATTAGCCAGACTCATCAAGAAAAAAAGGGAGAAGACTCAAATCAATAGAATTAGAAATGAAAAAGGAGACGTAACAACGGAAACTGCAGAAATACAAAAGATTACTAGAGGTTACTACAAGCAACTGTATGCCAATAAAATGGACAACATGGAAGAAATGGACAAATTCTTAGAAATGCACAACCTGCCAAGACTGAACCAGGAAGAAATAGAAAATATGAACAGACCAATCACAAGCACTGAAATTGAAACTGTGATTAAAAATCTTCCAACAAACAAAAACCCAGGACCAGATGGCTTCACAGGCGAATTCTATCAAACATTTAGAGAAGAGCTAACACCTATCCTTCTCAAACTCTTCCAAAAGATAGCAGAGGGAGGAACACTCCCAAACTCATTCTATGAGGCCACCATCACCCTGATACCAAAACCAGACAAAGACATCACAAAGAAAGAAAACTACAGACCAATATCACTGATGAACATGGATGCAAAAATCCTCAACAAAATACTAGCAAACAGAATCCAACAGCACATTAAAAGGATCATACACCATGATCAAGTGGGGTTTATTCCAGGAATGCAAGGATTCTTCAATATACGCAAATCAATCAACGTGATACACCATATCAACAAACTGAAAGAGAAAAACCATATGATCATCTCAATAGATACAGAGAAAGATTTTGACAAAATTCAAGACCCATTTATGATAAAAACCCTGCAGAAAGTAAGCATAGAGGGAACTTTCCTTAACATAATAAAGGCCATATATGACAACCCACAGCCAGCATCGTTCTCAATGGTGAAAAACTGAAACCATTTCCACTAAGATCAGGAAAAAGACAAGGTTGCCCACTCTCACCACTCTTATTCAACATAGTTTTGGAAGTTCTAGCCACAGCAATCAGAGAAGAAAAAGAAATAAAAGGAATCCAAATAGGAAAAGAAGAAGTAAAGCTGTCACTGTTTGCAGATGACATGATACTATACATAGAGAATCCTAAGGAGGCTACCAGGAAACTACTAGAGCTAATCAATGAATTTGGCAAAGTAGCAGGATACAAAATTAATGCACAGAAATCTCTGGCATTCTTATACACTAATGATGAAAAATCTGAGAGTGAAATTAAGAAAACACTCCCATTTACCATTGCAACAAAAAGAATAAAATATCTAGGAATAAACCTACCTAAGGAGACAAAAAACTTGTATGCAGAAAACTATAAGACACTGATGAAAGAAATTAAAGATGATACAAATAGGTGGAGAAATATACCATG
This sequence comes from Physeter macrocephalus, assembly GCF_002837175.3. Taxonomy (NCBI): domain Eukaryota; kingdom Metazoa; phylum Chordata; class Mammalia; order Artiodactyla; family Physeteridae; genus Physeter; species Physeter macrocephalus. Next base: position 73,881,028 of record NC_041217.1, read on the forward strand.
TTCTTGGATTGGAAGAATCAACATTGTGAAAATGACTCTACTACCCAAAGCAATCTACAGATTCAATGCAATCCCTATCAAACTACCACTAGCATTTTTTACAGAACTAGAAAAAAAAATTTCACAATTTGTATGGAAACACAAAAGACCCCAAATAGCAAAAGCAATCT
>NC_041217.1:73882159-73894809 GCF_002837175.3 Physeter macrocephalus
GAAAAAAAAATGTCATGAAGAGACTAGGGGTAGGATGGGAATAAAACACAGACCTACTAGAGCATGGACTTGAGGATATGGGGAGGGGGAAGGGTAAGCTGTGACGAAGTGAGAGAGTGGCAGGGACATATATACACTAACAAATGTAAATTAGATAGCTAGTGGGAAGCAGCCGCATAGCACAGGGAGATCAGCTCGGTGCTTTGTGACCACCTGGAGGGGTGGGATGGGGAGGGTAGGAAGGAGGGAGACGCAAGAGGGAAGAGATATGGGAACATGTGTATTTGTATAACTGATTCACTTTGTTGTAAAGCAGAAACTAACACACCATTGTAAAACAGTTATACTCCAATAAAGATGTTAAAAATCATAATAATAAATAAATTACAGGGAAAAAACATAAAAAACACAAAAACATGGAGACTAAACAATACATTACTAAATACCCAAGAGATCACTGAAGAAATCAAAGTGGAAATCAAAAAATACCTAGAGACAAATGACAATGAAAACACCATGATCCAAAACCTATGGAACACAGCAAAAGCAGTTCTAAGAGGGAAGTTTATAGCAATACTATCCTAACTCAAGAAACAAAAAAAATCTCGGATAAACAATCCAACTTTACACCTACAGGGACAAGGGAAAGAAGAACAAACAAAACCTAAAGTTAGCTGAAGGAAAAAAATCATAAAGATCAGAGCAGAAATAATTGAAATAGAAACAAAGAAAACAATAGCAACGATCAATAAAACTAAAAGCTGGTTCTTTGAGAAGATAAACAAAGTTGATAAACTTTTAGCCTGACTAATCAAGAAAAAGAAGGAGAGGACTCAAATCAATAAAATTAGAATTGAAAAAGCAGAAGTTACAACAGACACCGCAGAAACACAGAGCATCATCAGAGACTACTACAAGCAACTCTATGCCAGTAAAATGGACAACCTGGAAGAAATGGACAAATTCTTCGAAAGGTATAACCTTCCAAGACTGAACCAGGAAAAAATAGAATATATGAACAGACAAGTCACAAGTAATGAAATTGAAACTGTGATTAAAAATCTTCCAACAAACAAAAGTCCAGGACCCGATGGGTTCACAGGTGAATTCTATGAAACATTTAGAGAAGAGCTAACACCCATCCTTCTCAAACTCTTCCAAAAAATTGTAGAGGAAGGAACACTCCCAAACTCATTCTAGAAGGCCACAATCACCCTGATGCAAAAACCAGACAGAGATACTACAAAAAAAAAAGAAAATTAGAGACCAATATCACTGATGAACATAGACGCAAAAATCCTCAACAAAATATGAGCAAACAGAATACAACAGCACATTAAAATGATCATCCACCATGATCAAGTGGGGTTTATCCCAGGGATGCAAGGATTCTTCAACATATGCAAATCAATCCCTGTGATACACCATATTGGCAAACTGAAGAATGAAAACCATATGATCGTCTCAATAGATGCAGAAAAAGCTTTTGACAAAATTCAACACCCATTTATGATAAAAACTCTCCAGAAAGTGGCACAGAGGGAACTTACCTCAACATAATAAAGGCATTATACAACAAAACCCAGCAAACATTGTTCTCAATGGTGAAAAACTGAAAGCATTTCAACTAAGATCAGGAACAAGACAAGGATGTCCACTCTCACCACTATTATTCAACATAGTTTTGGAAGTCCTAGCCATGGTAATCAGAGAAGAAAAAGAAATGAAAGGAATACAAATTGGAAAAGAAGAAGTAAAACTGTCACTGTTTGCAGATGATATGATACTATACATAGATAATCCTAAAGAAGTCACCAGAAAACTTCTAGAGCTAATCAATGAATCTGGTAATATTGCAGGATACAAAATTAATGCAGAGAAATCTCTTGCATTCCTATACACTAACAATGAATGATCAGAAAGAGAAATTAAGGAAACAATCCCATTCACCACTGCAACCAAAAGAATAAAATACCTAGGAATAAACCCATTTAAGGAGGTAAAAGACCTGGACTCTTATAGAAAACTATAAGACACTGATGAAAGAAATCAAAGATGACACAAACAGAAATCCTAAAGAAGTCACCAGAAAACTTCTAGAGCTAATCAATGAATCTGGTAATATTGCAGGATACAAAATTAATGCAGAGAAATCTCTTGCATTCCTATACACTAACAATGAATGATCAGAAAGAGAAATTAAGGAAACAATCCCATTCACCACTGCAACCAAAAGAATAAAATACCTAGGAATAAACCCATTTAAGGAGGTAAAAGACCTGGACTCTTATAGAAAACTATAAGACACTGATGAAAGAAATCAAAGATGACACAAACAGATGGAGAGATATACCATGTTCTTGGATTGGAAGAATCAATATTGTGAAAATGGCTACAATACCCATAGCACTCTATAGATTCAATGCAATCCATATTAAAACACCAATGGCCTTTTTTACAGAACTCAAACAAAAAAATCTTAAAATATTTATGGAGACACAAAAGACCCCGAATAGCCAAAGTAATCTTGAGGGATAAAAAACGAGCTGGAGGAATCAGACTCCCTGACTTCAGACTATACTACAAAGCTACAGTAATCAAGATAATATGGTACTGGCACAAAAACAGAAATATAGATCAATGGAACAGGATAGAAAGCCCAGAGGTAAACCCACGCACCTATGGTCAACTAATCTATGACAAAGGAGGCAAGGATATACAATGGAGAAAAGACAGTCTATTCAATAAGTGGTGCTGGGAAACCTGGACAGCTACATGCAAAAGAATGAAATTAGTACACTCCCTAACACCATACATAAATATAAACTCCAAATGGATTATAGACCTAAATGTAAGACCAGATACTATAAAACTCTTAGAGGATAGGAAGAACACTCTTTGGCATAAATCACAGAAAGATCTTTTGTGATCCACCTGCTAGAGTAGTGGAAATAAAAACAAAAATAAATAAATGGGACCTAATGAAACTTAAAAGTTTTTGCACAGCAAAGGAAAGTACAAACAAGACTAAAAGACAGCCCTCAGAATGGGAGAAAATATTTGCAAATGAATCAACGGACAAAGGATTAATCTCCAAAATATATAAACAGCTCATGCAGCTCAATATTAAAAAAACAAACAACCCACTCAAAAAATGGGCAGAAGACCTAAATAGACATTTCTCCAAAGAAGACATACAGATGGCCAAGAGGCACATGAAAAGCTGCTCAACATCACTAATTATTAGAGAAATGAAAATCAAAACTATAATGAGGTATCACTTCACACTGGTTAGAATGGGCATCATCAAAAAATCTACAAACAACAAATGCTGGAGAGGGTGTGGGTAAAAGGGGACCCTCTTGCACTGTTGGTGGGAAGGTAAATTAATACAGCTGTTATGGAGAACAGTATAGAGGTTCCTTAAAAAATTAAAAATAGAATTACCATATGATTCTGCAGTCCCACTCCTATCTGGAGAAAATCATAAGTCGAAAAGATACATGCACCCCAATGTTCATTGCAGCACTATTTACAATATCCAGGTCATGGAAGCAACCTAACTGCCCATCGACAGACAAATGGATAAAGAAGATGTGGTACATATATACAATGGAATATTACTCAGCCATAAAAGGAAAGAAATTGGGTCATTTATAGAGACGTGGATGAATCTAGAGACTGTCATACACAGTGAAGTAAGTCAGAAAGAGAAAAACAAATATCGTATATTAACGCATATATGTGGAATCTAGAAAAATGGTACAGATGAACTGGTTTGCAAGGGAGGAATAGAGGCACAGATGTAGAGAACAAATATATGGACACCAAGGGGTGAAAGTGTGGGGGGCTGGCAGGTGGTGATGGTGGGATGAATTGGGAGATTGTGATTGACATATATACACTAATATGTATAAAATGGATAACTAATAAGAACCTGCTGTGTAAAAAAAGCAAATAAAATAAAATTGAAAAATTCAAAAAAAAGAAGAACCTGCTTCATAAAATATATATATATAATTAAATTTTAAAAAGGAGATACAACAGAGGGGAATCAACAGAGGCAAATGGCTTATTTGAACAGATGAAAACAATTAGTTAAGACTGACAATATTTACCAGGGTGAAAAAGACAAAAAATAATACTGGGAATTTAAAAACGGGGATCATGACTATAGTTAGAGCAGAAACTGCAAAGAAAAACAAATTTATAACAAATTTAACTTCAAATGAAAAAGGGAAATTACTAGGAAAATAATTCAGTTGCTGTCAAACTTTATTATATGTATTTTTTTTAGTAAGGGGAGACTTTTTGTGAAGCAATTTTAGTGGGATTGGGGAGAGATGCGGCTGCAGTAGGGAGACTGCTCTGACCATAAGGTCGCCAAGTGTCTACCGTCAGACTTTTTAGATTCTTACTGTCCGACACCTTCTATGTGCCATTTCCCATTTTCCTGACCCCCTTTATTGCCTAGGGGTGTGTAGCTGTGCCAACTGCATATGCTCAGGGGTAGTATGACAGCACTTCACTTCAGCCACACCAGGGATCTCTTCCTTCTCTCCCAAGGCATAGTGACAGGAACACTCAGGAGCCTGCCCCATCATGTGGGTGCAAGAACAGTGTGGAAGCCTGAGGGAGTTAGCACTCCCTACGGCAACCACTCACTAGAAGACAGGAGTCCAAGGAGAGATAACATCCTTTCCTATCTTAGGTGGACCATTCTGACCCACGTTCTACACAGTCCTTAGAAGCTCCCGAATGGGTACCCACAGTAACACCCAGCTCAACGACACACCCTTGGACTGACTTTCTTTCCTGTCTTGTTTTACTCTTTCTAGTGCCCCTGACTTCTGCTTCTTGGGGTCACTTATCAGAAAAACTACTTATCTCATACTGTGTTTCTTTGGGGGAACCAAGTGAAGACATCTCTATAAAATATTTCAAAAGTTCTGCTCTGCTCTTTACATTTCAAGTTAAAAATCTAATTTTTTTACTCTATGTTTAGTTACAATGGATACAATTTCTATATTGTATATATTAGCATTTTTAAATGTATTTTTTACTATTTTATGGGAAATTTTAAACATATACAAAAGTGGGCAGAATAATAAAAAGAATGTCATGTATATCACCCAACTTTAATAATTATCGAATTATGGCCAATTTCATTTCATTTATATGCCCACTCACTGACCCCCTTCAGTATTTTTTTTAAGCAAATTCCAGACTCATGTCACTTTATCTATAGATATCTCCAAATTAAGACTCTTTTTTTTCGCCTCCGAAGTTATAGTAAATATTATCACACCTTAAAAATACCAAAAATATTTTTTATTATGCAATGTCCACTCAGTGTTCACATTTCCAATGATCTCATAAAAGTCATTATTTTTCTAACAATTTATTTGAATTGAGATCAAAACAAGGTAGGTACATTGTTATTGGTTAATCTATCTCTTATTTTCATGTATAGATTTCCTGTCCTTTTTTTTTTTTTTGCCTCCTTTGAATTTTTTAACTGAAGAAAGTGTATTATTATCTGTCATACAGAGAGTTTCACATCTGGATTTTGCTGACCGCATCCTCATGGAGTTATTCAGCACCACATGGGCTTTGGTATGGTTCTGTCTCCATTTGGTCACATGGCGGTGCTTCTTCAGATGACTGCCCTTGAGCAACCTAATCTGCTCCGTCCTCACAGGCAGAAAGCCTGAGGTACCTGGCATCGTGTGTCTCCCCGGAGTGGCCCTCAACCAGTGATTTATAGGCACAAGAGCACAGCAGCCCAGCTCTCTTGCCTCCTGCCAATACAGCTCTGAGGCTTGTTCTACATTCTAGAGTTCTCTTGTGGGGACAGGTTGATGCTCCCCTCCCCCATCCATCTTTGCCTGAAAGCACACTCACGTGGCTCCTTCTCCTTCACAGTCTTGCTTCTCCTACTCCCTGACTAGTTTCCACTGGAAACACAACCCTAATAAATTACTTGCAAATAAATACTCATCTCAGGGCAGGAGATGATACCAGCTGTGGTTCCAGGAAGCTGATTCTGGTGGTGGAATTTTGGAGTTGGTTTGCTTGCTGGCTGGAAGGAAACAAAACTCCCTTCACTGGTTTTGGGAGCTCTTGGCATGTTGCACTATCTTTTATGGTGCATTGAGGCAAGATCCAATGGAAGGTGATGCACTGGCTTGTGCAATATCTTTGACATTTGAGGTATATGGAGGAAATGGTAACCATAAGGATAGTGGGCTTGGGCAGTTGTTGCTGGATGCTATTGGTGCTTTAAAGAGAAAAAAATGGCAAACTCAGGTCATCCACTCATTAAGACGTGATGTGAAAGTCAGAAGGCATTCATACTAGTGTTTAAAGACACCCTCATCAACTGTAAAGGGCAGATGGTGCTAAATGCCAGGCCTAGGATCTAATAATAACCTTTATAGAAAGCTGAATTTATAGCATCCACATGTTTCTTATACCAAGGGCAGACCCCTAACAGGGAAAGAATGGAACCTCAAAACTTGGGATGGGAACATATTCACGTCTGTGCTTGGTAACACTGAACCCCAGAGTCCTCTGAATTTTCTCAGCTTGCAAAAGCAGGCCACTCTTCTTGGATAGAAGACATCAGTCTCCACATCCCCATTGGCTGAAGATATGAAGAGGATTCACCTGAAGCAGATGCTTTGTAAGGCATTATCATCTAACTTAAGATCTCCCCCACCTCCTCTCCTGGCCATTGGTTCAAGTCTTAGCAAAGCCAACTGAGTTAGTGCTGGCCCTGCTAAGGGAGGGAATAATTATTCACTGATCGATCTGCAGGAAATACGTACCGGCACATGGGAGCACTTACCAGATGTCATGATTGTCTATACAGAAAATCCCAAAGAATCAACAACAATAAACCTTCTGGAACTAACAGCAATTATAGCAAGATCACAGGATACAAGGTTAATATACAGAAGTCAATTGTTTTTCCATATCCCAGCAGTGAACACATGGAATTTGATATTAAAAGCATAATGCCTTACCAAAAAAAAAAAAAAGAAACTTAGGTAAAAATCTAATAAAATATGTACAGTATCTATATGTGAAAACTACAATAATCTGAAGAACGAGATCAACGATCTAAACAAATGGAAGGATATTCCATGTTCATGGATGCAAAGACTCAATATCTTTAAGCTGTGAATTCTTCCCAAACTGATCTATAGATTCAATGTAATCCGAAACAAAATCCTAGCAAGCTGTTTTGTGAATATCAACGGACTGATCCTAAAGTTTATATGAAAAGGTGAAAGACGCAATATAGCCAACACAAGACTAAAGAAGAAGAGCAAAGTTAGAGGACTGACATTACCTAATTTTAAGTCTTATTATAAAGTACAGTGATCAAAACAGCATGTTATTGGTGAAAAAGTAGATCTACAGTTTAATGTAAATGAATAGAGAAGCAAAAATAGACCTACACAAGCATAGTCAACTGATCTTTGACAAAGGAGCAAAGGCATTTCAGTGGAGAAGGATAATCTTTTCAACAAGTCATGTTGGAACAATTGGACATTCATATACAAAAATAATGAATTGAGACCCAGATCTCACACCTTTTATAAAAATTAACTTAAAATTGATCATGGACCTAAATGTAAAATGTAAAATTATAAAATTTCTATAGGGTAACCTAGGAGAAAATCCAAGTGACTTTGGGATTGTTGGTCAGTTTTTATTTTTTAATATTTATTTTTTTAATTAAAAAATTTATGCATTTTAAGGAAATTAACATTTTCTAATCACAACAGATATCCACTACCACATTTCATTAATCAAAGCAGCTCTCATCTACCACCACTCTAGACCCTATTTTCACTGGTGCCTGCCTCTGTAATTAATTCTCTTCAGAGCTGTGGTCTCTTAAAAAATGTAAATCAGGTTGCCCCCCTGCTCAAATCCTCTAATGGCTCCTGTGATCCTCCATAAAATCCAAATGTATTGCCTTGGCATGCAAAGTCACATGTGATCTTTTCTTAGCTCTCTGATTTTATCCCATATCATGTTGGTGAGTTTTTAGATACAACACCAAACCATGATTGCCCAAAGAAAACATTAATAAGTTGGACTTTATTAAAATTTAAATCTTGTGCTCTGTGAAAGACACTATTAAGCCACAGACTGGGAGAAAATATTTGCAAAACACATGTCTGATCAACCCAGTATATACAAAGAATTTTAAAAACTCAACAATAAGAAAATGAGCAACTTAATTTAAAAATGAGCAAAAGATCAGGACACCTCACAAAAGATAGATAACAAATAAGTATAATGAAGATATGCTCAACATCATTCTTCATTAGGGAATTGCAAATTAAAACAATAAGATACCTCTACACACCTACTAAAATGGTTAAGATCCATAAAGTTGTCAATATCAAATGCTGATGAAGATGCCAGGCAACAGAAACTCTCATTCATTGCTGGTGGCAATACAAAATACTGCAGACACTTTGGAAGAGAGAATACCTGTTTCTGACAAAGCTAAACATAGTCTTACCATACACTCCAGCAACTGTGCTCATAGGGGTTTACCTAACTGATTTAAAAACCTAAGTCCACAAAAAAACTTGCGCACAAAGATTTATAGAAGCTTTTTTCATAATTGCCCAGAAATGGAAGCAACCAAGATGTCTTTTGATAGGTGAATGGATAAACAAACTGTGGTACTTCCATAAAATAGAATATTAGTGACAAAGAGAAATAAGCCATCAAACCACAAAAAGACATGGGTGAACCTTAAATACCTATATCTAAGTCAAAGAAACCAGTCTGAAAGGCTATATGCTGCATGATTTCAATTATATGACATTCTAGAAAGGCAAAGCTATAGAGACAGAATAAAGATCAGTGGTTCTCAGGGGTTCAGCAAGAGAAAGGAAAGGATTGAATAGATGAAGCATAGAAGATTCTTTTTTAAGGAGGTGAAAATACTCTGTATGATAATGTAATAGTGGATACATATCATTATGTATTTGTCAAAACCAGTAGAATTTTATAGTACAAAAAGTGAAACAATGTATGCAAAATTTTAAAAATTAGGAAATTGGGGGATCCTAGGAAGGAATACAGACTGTGACAATAGAATCTGTGTTACAAATGTATGAAACTACCTCACCGAGGGGGTGAGAGAAAAAGATGCTAACTTAAATAACTTTGGAAATGAGAGAAATATGTAAGACTTTTAAAGGTAAAGGAACTGCTCTGAAGCACTGCGATATAGTTGATAAGGATACTTACACTGGAAGTATGGGGTTTCAGGTTAACAATTCTGATTCTGCTATAAATGTAAACTGGAAATGAGCAACTAAGAAAATGGATGGTGGGAGTGAGGTTTCTCACTGCTGGAGTCAGAATTTACAGATGAGAAAGGGAAAGAGGCTAATGTGATAATGGATTACAGTTGGAGGCCTTAATATGAACTATGTTTAGCTTAATATTCTATAAATATAGATGGTTACATATAAAAATGCACACACACATGTACATACATGCATTAGTATACACACATATATTTCCTTTGTCAGCTGAGAGGGCCCAAAAGAAATAATAAACTAGTAGCAATGAGCACACCAAGTACCTATATCTTAGTTTCTAATACCATTATCCAGTAAAATCAACAAGGGCTCCTTGAAGAAATTATTGACTCTAGGACTGGGGCAGGAATATACAAGATGTGCCTGGAGCATCTTGTAGCACCAGAAAGGATGGAAATGCTCAAAAGACAAAACAGAGGAACAAAGGAAAAAACAGAAAATAAAACAAAATTTTAAAACTCCACATTGATGTTTAATGAAGGACATAGGAGCCAACTGAAAGAGCTCCTGATGGCCAAAGCTGGAACAATCTGAGCAACAAAATAAAGAAAATACTATTCAGGTGCTTTGCCCATTTTAAAATCAGATAATTTGTTGTTTGTTTTATTTTTGGTCTTTGCTATTGAGTTGTAAGAGTTCCTTATATACTTTGGATATGAGCCCCTTATCAGATAATATGCTTTGAAAATAGTTTCTCCCATTCTTAATTTGCTTTGCATTTTGTTGATGGTTTCCTTTGTTGTTCAGAAGCTTCTTAGCTTAATGCATTCCACTTGTTTATTTTTGCTCTTGTTTTCTGTGCTTTGGTGTCAGATCCATACTATTATTGCCAAGACCAATGCCAAGGAACCTTTTCCATATATATTCTTCTAGAAGTTTGATGGTTTCAGGTCTTGCCCTTAAGTCTTTAATCCATTTTGAGTCATTTTTTGTGTATCATTCTGAGAGTCTAATTTCATTCTTTTCCATGTGGATATCCATTTTCCTAACACCATTTATTGAGGAGACTATCCTTTCTCCATCATTTATTCTTGGCGCCTTTGTCAAAAATTAGTTAACCACATAAGCATGGATTTATTTCTAGGTTCTCTACTCTGTTCCTTTGATCTAAGTGTCTCTTTTTATGTCAGCACCATACTGTTTCCAACAGGTGTACGAAAAGATTCCCAGCATCACTTATCAGCAGGGAAATATGAATCAAACCACAATGAGATGTCCTCTCACACCGGTTAGAATGGCTACTATAAAAAAGTCAAAAGCTAACAAGTGTTGGCAAGGATGTGGAGAAAAGAGAACCCTTGTACACTGTTGGTAGGAATGTAAATTGCTACAGTTATTACATAAAACAATATGAAGTTTCCTCAAAAAATTAAAAATAGAACTACCATATGATTCAGCAATACCACTTCTGGGTATATATCTAAAGGAAAAGAAATCAGTATCTTGAAGAGATACCCCATGTTCATTGTAGCATTATTCATGATAGCCAAGATATGGAAACAACTTAAATGTCAATGGATGAATGGATAACGAAAATGTGGTATATAACATTATATATTTCGATGTAATATAGATATAATACATGATATATTATTTTGTCTTAGAAAGGGAGGAAACCCTGATATTTGTGACTGAAAAAGCTGAACTTATAGTAGCAGAGGGGAGAATAGTAGTTACAAGAAACAGTGGTGTAGGGGAAAAAGGGAGATTAGAAAAAAAGAAAAAAAGGAGAATGGTGGTTGCTAGGGGTTGTGGGGAGAAGGTCATGGGGAATTGTTGTTTAATAGGTACAGAGTTACAATTTTGCAAGATGGATGGTGGTGATGGTTGCACAACAACATGAATGTACTTAATACCTCTGAACTGTACAAGGATTAATATAGCAAATTTTATGTAATATTTGTTTCACCTCAATGAAATAGAAAATAAAGTACTACTGGGTTATAGACCAAAGTATAAAATAAATATTCATGAGTACATGCTGACATAAATAAATGATTAAATACATATGTCCATACATATATACTTACATAAGGAGAGGGAAGAGATACATTTCCTATACAGGAAATTCAAAATAATTTATGATGACACTCCACCCTCAGTGATGGGGAGCTTAACTCCCCAATTCTTAATTGTGGGCTTTGCACAGTGACTTCCTTCCAGAGAATACAGTACAGTAATACGGGATGTTGGAGAGAGGATGAGGAGAGTAACTTTAGAGTGGCAAAGCCTGATAGATGTTACCTCAGCCAGGTGATCAAAGTGATAAATCATGTGAATAGTATGTACCCTTTAAATAATGTGATGAAAAAGGCACTTTACCTCTGTGGTCTTCCTCTTAAAAACCCATAACTCCAGTCTAATCATGAAGAAAACATCAGACAAACCCAAATTGAGGGATATTCTCTAAAATACCTGACCAGGACCCCTCAAAACTGTCAAGGTCATAAAAAAACAAGGAAAGTGAGAAACTGTTACAGTCAAGAGGAGCCTAAGGAGACAAGACAACTAAATGTAATGTGATATTCTAGATGGGATCCTAAAACAGAAAAAGACATTAGGTAAAAACTAAAATAATAGGAATAAACCATGAACTTCAGTTAATAATAATGTACCAATACAGTTTTGTTAATTATAATAATAAATGTGCTTTACTAATGTAAGATGTTAATAATAAGAGAAACTGCGTGTGAAGTGTATGGTAACTCTTTTTACTGTCTTCTTGACTTTTTCATAAATTGAAAACTGTTCTAAAAAAAAGGTCTATTACACCTACTACTATATGTAAAATAGATATACAACAAGGATTTGCTGCATAGCATATGGAATTATATTCAAAATCTTGTAATAACCTATAATGGAAAAGAATCTGAAGTTGTACAGCTGAAATTAACACAATATTGTAAATCAACTATAGTTAAATAAATAACTTTTTAAAAGAAAATAACAGAAAAATAAGGTCTACTAAAAAATCAAGGGCTTCCCTGGTGGCGCAGTGGTTGAGAGTCCGCCTGCCAATGCAGGGGACACGGGTTCGTTCCCCGGACCGGGAAGATCCCACATGCAGCGGAGCGGCTTAAAAAAAAAAAAAAGAAAATCCTATTTTAGGGCTTCCCTGGTGGCGCAGTGGTTGAGAATCCGCCTGCCGATGCAGGGGACACGGGTTCGTGCCCCGGTCCGGGAAGATCCCGCATGCCGCGGAGCGGCTGGGCCCGTGAGCCATGGCCGCTGAGCCTGCGCGTCTGGAGCCTGTGCTCCGCAACGGGAGAGGCCACAACAGTGAGAGGC
>NC_041217.1:73894830-73958257 GCF_002837175.3 Physeter macrocephalus
CGCCTGGAGCCTGTGCTCCGCAACGGGGGAGGCCCCAACAGTGAGAGGCCCGCGTACCGCAAAAAAAAAAAAAAAAAAAAAAAAAAAAATCAAAACTTAAGACTTCAAAAAAATTTGCACACATTCTGGGTGTTTCTGGTTACTTCTCACTGTGCCCCCAATCTTCCCAACCAGTTTTACTCAGACTTCCTTTTAACTCTTGTCCTGCTAGGAGGACTTGAGCCTTCATTCTCGTCTTCTGAATAATGAGAGCTGCCGCCAAGGCATTAACTCAAGGAGTGAAGTAGTTAGATCAGAATTTTAAGTAGAACATCCTGTCCTCTGTGTGATGGGTGGATTGCAGGGTGTGTGGAGACAGGGAGCAAAGGAGAACAGCTTGAGGGCCATTGCAATAGTTCAGGTGAGAAATGACCTCAGGCAAAGCTTGGGAGGTGTGGGTAAGTATAGCAAGGACTTGGCCTCTGGTGGGGAGTAGGGAAGCAAAGGAAAGGAGTGGAGAATGATGTGTTGTCTCTGGCTTCGGTGAATGCAGAGAAGGTATCATTACCCGAGAGAGAGAATACCTAAGGAGGAATGACAGTGGGTATCCCTGGAGTTGGGTGGGCAGTAAGAGACGCTAAGTGCCCTTCAACCTATTGAGTTTGGGTGCCTATGGCAGTCTCAAAAGGGATGTTCCTGACATATGCTCATGGCTGTGATGAAATAGCTTTGGGTAATTTGAGACAACCTGCCTGAGATGATGTGGTTAAATAGTTAGAGCCAGGTGATTCCCAGGAAGGAGAGAGCATCCCCACCCCCCCGTCCTGATGTGATTAATGGCAGGAAAGGCTACAGAAATGTCAGGGAGGGTAACCACTGCAATGACCTTGGATCTGTATTTCTCCGGGCTATTCAGCACTTTGGCTTCCATGATTCCAGCTGGCCCAACCTTTACTTCCTTTAGTGACACTGTCACTTTCTCCTTCAGAGACCAGTCCCAGGAGTCTCTCCTCTCCCCATCTTGCCCAGTTCTGCTTCTTTGCTTTCCTAAAGTCTTCCTTAACCATGGAGGCTGTTAGTAAGACTCTTGGAAACCATGAGGACATTCTATGCAGAGAAAACCTGGGCAGGGACCAGAACCCAGGTGGAGCCTCCACTCCCTCCCCGTGCCTTTGGCCATGGGTTAGGATTGGACTCGGTGGGTATAATGTAAAGCAGTGTTGAACTGAGATGAATAGATCCTCTTCCCCCAACCAGAATAACCTATCTCCTCTTCATGACTGACAAGTGCTACTTTCAGGTGCATGAATGAAGTTGTTTCATGACTGCTAAGTGCTCCTTTCAGGTGCATGAATGAAGTTGTTTTGTTTTCTTTTGGTGTTGTTATGATTTCATTTTTAGAAGCTGTTGAATGTATTGAGTGGTTTGGGGAGCAGACTTAAAAAGGGGTCAAAATGTCTGTCCTCCTTTGGAAATTGACCAAGAGTCATTTGCAACCATTAACCCCCACACAGGTTTTTATATGGTGAGCGACAGAGGGTAAAAAGCCAAAGAGAATACAGGATCCCAGGCCATCCAGCATTTATTCTGTATTGTATGCACTCACAGATTCAGCAATGGTAGTGGGGATACAGTCAGAGTTGCTGTAGTCACTGTCTCTTCAAGCAGAGGCTCTGGCCACCTGAGGTTGGGATTGCACTCATCAGGGGTGGGTGCTGGGCAATAGCTCCCCTCCCCCCACCAAGCCCTATCCCAGAGACATGCAGAAGGTCAGGGTCAGGCAGGTTCACAGATAAGGTGGGCCACCCAGGCTGGGGACTGGACGTAAGCCAGGCCACTGGCTCTCTCTTCACTTGTGTGGGATTTCCAGGGGCCTCTGGGACCCTGGGGGTGGTCACTTATCTTTGGGGGACACTACACCTCCTGCTTCTTTAACGGGCAAGACTTCTGGCTGGACTGGGTTGGTCTCTTGGACCTGGCCAAGAGCTGGGACAAGCAGAGGATGCTTCAGCGACTCCTCCTGCTACTCCAGCAGCTGCTCCCCTTTCTTTCCCAGTTTCTCATCTTTCTTTGCTAGCTCTTGATCCAGCTGCTGGCCCAAGACCTTCTTCTCCTGTTCCAGCTGTTCCACAGGCTGGTCCTGCTTCTGTGATTCTTGCTGTTGTTGCTGCTGCTGTTCCACAGGCTGTTGCTTCTCCTGTGATTCTTGCTGTTGCTGTTGCTGCTGTTCCACATGTTTTTCCTGCTCCTGTGACTCTTGCTGCTGCTGCTGTTTCACATGCTGTTCCTTCTTCTGTGACTCTTGCTGCTGCTGCTGTTCCTTCTCCTGTGACTCTTGCTGCTGCTGCTGTTCCACATGCTTTTCTTGCTCCTGTGACTCTTGCTGCTGCTGCTGTTCTACATGCTTTTCTTGCTCCTGTGACTCTTGCTGCTGTTGCTGTTCTACATGCTGTTCCTTCTCCTGTGATTCTTGCTGTTGCTGCTGCTGCTGTTCCTTCTCCTGTGACTCTTGCTGCTGCTGCTGCTGTTCCACATGCTTTTCTTGCTCCTGTGACTCTTGCTGCTGTTGCTGTTCTACATGCTGTTCCTTCTCCTGTGATTCTTGCTGTTGCTGCTGCTGCTGTTCCTTCTCCTGTGACTCTTGCTGCTGCTGCTGCTGTTCCACATGCTTTTCTTGCTCCTGTGACTCTTGCTGCTGTTGCTGTTCTACATGCTGTTCCTTCTCCTGTGATTCTTGCTGTTGCTGCTGCTGCTGTTCCTTCTCCTGTGACTCTTGCTGCTGCTGCTGCTGTTCCACATGCTTTTCTTGCTCCTGTGACTCTTGCTGCTGCTGCTGTTCTACATGCTGTTCCTTCTCCTGTGATTCTTGCTGTTGCTGCTCCTGCTGTTCCTTCTCCTGTGACTCTTGCTGCTGCTGCTGCTGCTGTTCCACATGCTGTTCCTGCTGCTGTGGCTCCTGTTGCTGTGGCTCACACTCTTGCTTGGGCACCCCCTTCACAGGAGTTGTGTGTTTCTCCCTGAGCTCCAAGGGATCCTTCACTGGGAGCTCCAAGGATACCTTCTGGTATGGGTCAGGCAGTGGAGTTGGCTGCTTCACTTGCTCCTGCTGGATATTGGTGGGAGGAGAAACAGGCTTGAGGGGCTCCTTACTGAGGGCAGGGGGCAGGGTCACTGGCAGAGTAACTTTCTGGGACATCTTGGAAGCTGCTTTAGGTCAACCTGAAAAACAGGAGGGGTCAGAGGGTTAATTGAAGGGGAGGAAGTAGATGAACCCCTGGAAATATGCAGCAGTGCCTGGTTTCTCAGCATCCCCTCTTCCTTTGGGTGGGAGTACTCTCCCACCCACACTGGGCTATCATTCCCCAGAAGCAGCAGAGTGAAGGGTAAGAATGGAGAGGGGCAGGGAAAGGCCCTCCTGGGAGCCTCTTGTTCCCAAGAGACAACAAAGAGGACTCTCTCCAGAGGTTCTCTGCAAAGGTGGGCTGGGTACCACTTCACCTCCTGCTCTTGCCTATCCTTGTCTCTCCCTTGTTTCTGACTTTCACATACAAAGAAGAGAGATGAGCTCTGGGATTATGACAAGAAGAGGCAAGGTGCCAGGAAAAGAAAGGTCTCCTGGATGACTCTCGAGTCCTGCAAAATCAGTAGCCCATCTCGAGAGGATCTGAGAGTTGAGGGTGCACGCCCTGGACTGGAGTCACATGACATGATCTCGGCTTAGATCTCCCAGTGAAATGCTCTGTGGTTCTGGGCAAGTCATTTAGCCCCTCTGGACCTCAGATTTCTCCTCTGTAAAATGAACAGACTGGCCTATTCAGCTCCAGAGCTGCTTTCTCTCCTGACCATCTGAGCTTTAGCTGGTGGTGGTGGGAGGGGGCTGGAAGGTTGCTGAGAGTTGGAGCTGCTTCTTTCAAGTCTCCTACTTCTAAGCTGGGTTTCCCTGCCCCTGCTCAGCCTGGGTTCTCCAAATAGAAAGTGTTCCCCATGCTGCATTTCTCCCTTTGGTAGCACAGCCAAGAGTTACAAGCATGTCCTCGGACACTCTGCCTCCATAAAGAAAGCAGAATCACAGTCAGCCCAAATCAATCAGTTTTAGGAGAGAGGTTGGTCATATTTCCCCTTCATCCCCATCTTACTTCTCTCTCTGTCTCTTTCTGTCTCTCTGTCTCTCTGCCTCTGTCTCTCTGCCTCTGTTTCTCTGCCTCTCTCTCTCTCTCTCTCTCTCTCTCTCTCTCTAAAATAAGGTCCCAAGAAAGTATGGGGTAGGAAGAGATTGCTGTCTGTCTGTGTTTCCATACCATGGCACCTAGCCCTCAGCACAGTGACCTGAGCCCTCCTAGAAGGACAGTAGTCCTGTTGAATCCAGAACACAAGTGATACCTACACCCACCTGGCTGGCCACCCCCAGCCATGTTCTGGCCTATGGGAGGCCCCTGGTCCCAACCTTGGTTCTGCCACAGCTAACACTTACCTGACTCACAGTGAGGACGGCTGGAGAAGCTTCTAGTGGAGCACTGAGCCGAGCAGGGGCCGGGGTGCCCTTTATACTGTTCCTCAGCCTGGCCTCTTTCCCAAGGTGAAGGAGATGGACTGGTTTCACTGCTCCAGTTGGTCAACTTCCTCTAACCCCTTCCTGACTCATCATAGGAACCTTAAGCAAAAAACAACTCAGGGCCCCTTTTCTCAGGGACACACAGCTCCTGCCTGGCCAGCGGGCTCTGGGGGCTCATTCACTCCTGTGATACTTGTGACCTGGGCACAGGGAAGTGAGGGAGGCATCTCAGGAAGCTGGTCCCCTTTTCCTCTCGTTTTGTGACCTCAGCCAAGCTTTTCTTCTGAATCTCAGTTTCTCCACCTGTAAAATGGGTTTTTCCTCATTATTAGGCTGTGGAATTCATTTCCAAGGGCACAGAATAGAAAGTTATATGTCTTTCTGGGATGTCCAGTCTGGAGATGTTGTGTAAAGGTGAGAGGAGTCACTTTTCATGAAGGGATGGGGCTGTTGCAGGATTCTCTTGGCCACTAGTCCACAACCTATCTGCTCTCAAGACACATCTATAACTCCATTCTGTGTGGAAATAAACTCTGTCCTGGCATGGGGTAGGGTTGAGTCTGACAACTTTAGGCCCAAAAAGTCAAGCAGAAGGCTTTGCTGGGGCTACCGTGTGCTAGAGGCTATCCAGGCCTTATGCTTAAGGTTGTAGTTACAAAAGTTCCCAAGAATGCCATGCTCACCAAAACTCCAAGGCATGGACCATTCTAAGTCTAATATATAAATCTATATATTTATTTAAAATAAATATATAATATATAAAAATTAAAAAAATAAGGATTGTTTCTTATGGTAATAAAACAAATATTTCATACAATGTTTTGGGGAAATGCATGAAAGTATAAAATCAAAACTAGATCATCCATTACTTTCTCTAAACTACTCTCTTAAAATAGCTTAAGCCAGCTTTCAGAGTGGGGGTTAGAGCTTGCTTGTCCCTCCCCAGTGCTGATGATGACCTAACACTCCTGGAATACAATCCAAACCACTGCCTCAGGTTCAAAGACCCTCGCTGAGGGTCCTCAGTTACTAGGACAAGCCCAGTGCTCCCCACCTCTGGGGCCTCTCTGTGTCTTTCAGCTTCACTGTAAATGTGGGGACCTGCCAGAGAGCCTCCCTGAGACCCCATCTAGAGAGTTATTCCCTGGTTCGCTTCATTTCACTAAGAACAATTGAGGGCCCTTTTATATGCTTTTGTTCACTTGTTTATTTTCCATGTCTCCCATTGGAAAATAAGCTCTAAAAGGCAGGAGTTTTGCCTGGTGTGTTTTCCACTATGTCCCCAAAACCTGTCATAACCATCGAATATAATCAGTGCTCTATAAACATTTGTCAAAGGAATGAAAGAACAGTGCATCTCACCACCTGGAGACAATTACCATTGAGCATTTTAGTGTTGTGTGTGTGTGTGTGTGTGTGTGTGTGTGTAAACAAAACTGAACTGTGACTTGCCTTTTTTTTAATGATTGGTTAATAGCTTATTTTATGAACATCATTTGAACTCTCTTCTTCACAACCTAATCAAAAAAGAAATATTAGAATAATATCAAGGAAACTACTCATTTCTGGGGCTAACTTTGAGATGCATCTGATTTCCCCATAGTTTTCCTCACAGGCACCTCCCTCCCAGCCTCAAATAGATCTATTTATGGTGCTAATTTTGCCATGCTCCTGGGGCTTAGTCTGGAAAGACAGATGGAGGGACTCTTGCCTCCAGAATACTACCCTCTGCTCATGCCCTCTCTGGTCCCTGAGCCCACCTGGGACCTCACATGTTCTCCACCTTAGTACAGGGTTGGCCATCTTCTGGGACTGGGAAAGCCCTCTCCACCCTGCCCCTGCCATCCCCCTCCCCCATGCAGAACCGACCATGTATTCTCACACATGGGCATCCGTGCCTTGTGCTCTGCTGCTGACATCACATAGGAGGAATCTGCCCCTCCCCAGCTCATGACAGTCAGTCCCAGGGCAGCAGACCTTGCTGCAGGCAGTCACACTGGTCTTATGGGTTTCCAGGGGCTAGTATCTGCCAGATCTACCTCCCACCCTCTGATTCATAGCATAATGAGAGCTTTGCAGGGAAGACAGTGTGTGTGAGCCTTTAGCCACCGGGCAAAGCTAGGGTGTGGTGAGGAGGGTGAAGCATGGTGCTGAGGTGTGTGTGTGCAGGGGAGGGGTTGGAGGATCCCCAGCCTTTTAGGGGCTCAGAGGCCCCATGCTCTGCCCTCAGGTTGCCCCATCTGGGGCACAGACAGGCATGTGTACAGGGAAGATTCTCTCGGTGTCTGTGCGAGTGACCCCACAGGCCCACATGAAGAGGTCGGGTAACTGTCCATCCTCCACCCAGTGTAATGAGGATGAGCTCATATCCCGTGACACATGCAGAGGCCCTGACGCCAGCTCATCCCCAGCTCAAAGAGGCCCCAGCTCTTTCTCTTGCAGAGCTAGAAACTCTCTGAAAGAATCAACCTTCTTGAACTGTTGCTTAGCTGTGGGGGCAGGAGGAATGAGTCACGAATTTCACTGCCCGGGGGATGTGAACGGATGAGGACAGCTCTTCGTAAGGGATGGGATGAGGGCAGATGGTCCTGAGAGGCAAACTTGGACCGGGAGGTCTCATGTTCCCACCTTGGGTCACCATGACTAGGCTGTTTCCCAAAGAGGCAATACCTCCATCCTCTGAGGCCACTAACTTCCTCTCCATCCCCTGAGACCTTCTCCTCTGCTCAGCACACTGTTGCCTACATCATCTCACAATCTGCAGCCCGCACTGGTCACCTTCCCACAGGCCCAGAATCCTCTCTCTCCTCCTCTGTGGCCTCCTGAAGCTGACCTCTGTGCCTCATTTTTCTTTTATGTCTGTCTGCTGCTCCAAGAAGGGAGAGAAGACCAAGAAAGGGCCAAGAGGCTGATTCTTCCTCTCCGGGCTCCTGGGTTGGCCTGTCTGATGTCCCCTGGTTGCCTTCCTTATGTCTTCCTCTGGCTTCCCCTCCTTGGCCTATGGGGTTGCAGGTTCCCAATTTCAGTCCCCATCGCTGGCTCTTGTTTGTGAATCTGATCCCTGTGTAGGGACAGTCACAGTTCTGCCCCTGGTGCAAAAAGTGGGGCAAAGCCATGAAAGTTTATCAGTAGCAGAGAAAAGGAGCTGTTCAGTGTCCTCTCCTCCAGCTGACAGGATGCCCTCCCCTGGGGCTCCCTGGGAAATCACATTCTGGGCAACATAAGAGTACTATACAGAGGATTGGCATCACCTGATCCTGGAGAAGAGGCTTTCACCAAGAGGAGTTAATTGCCTTGCTGGGGTCCCACTCAGCCCCACTGTGAGCAGCCCCAGTGTGGCCCTATTCTAACCTCATCTGTTCTTTGTATTTGTGCACTGTTTGACTGTTATTAAGCTGTCTAACTGCTCCAGGTGTCCAGATGGGTCTGTCTGGTGCAGAGTATCAAACAGTGCCTCTTCCTTCTTCCCTAAAACGTGCCTACCTGCTTACTCTCTGCATCAAACCAGGCCACAATGCAGAGTCAAGGCAAGTCTTGGTCTCTGGGGCCCCAGTTGGGCCAGTGTACTGGGGAGGGCCTTGGCTACCACCCCAACCTCCCGGGGAGATACAATCCCTGACCTCAGAAAGCCCCAGATTTAGGGGGACACGGCTCCTGTTCCCAGGAAACTCCCATCTGATGGGAAGACAGGTACAGGAACAGAGCGATGGGTACGATTCAATGCCATGCCACATGAGCACACAACTAACTGGCCTAGGCATGGATGCAGGGGTGAACAGACCAGGGCTGTGAGTCTCCCTGGGGAGAAGGCAAAGGAGGCAAACCTTCAAAGCCTACTGTTTACCAGACATGGTGCTAAACAAGCCTCATCCACTATCTCATTTAACCCTCTGCACTTCACAGACGAGCAGCTGAGGCTCAGAGCAGGGGTCCCCCAGCCAGCAAGTGGAGCAAGCATGGGTGTGTCTGCTCCCAGGCCAGCCTCTCCACCAGGGAAGGCAGGGGTGTCCATCAAGTGCAATAGATACTGGAGATACCAGAGAAGCAGCGTCCAGGGTTGCCACAGAGGAAGATTGCAGAGCTGCAAACCAGAAGACGCCTGAGCTGGAAACTGCAGGAGTGGCCGAAAATTATTTTCCTGCCACTCAGGTTTTACTAGAAAACCTGCTTGGAGTGGGGTGCAGGGAGGGAGGGCAGGAAAGAGAGAGAGAAGTCAGAAGCCTTTGCGGGAGAAAGGCTAGCCCAGGTCTTCCTCTTACAGGCAAGTCCTTGCGTGCTCGGCTATAGCCTCGCCTTTTCTCTCCCATGTGGTCCACCCTCCAGCACTTCTCCTAGGAGCCTCAGGCCCCAGGCACCCCCAAACCAGCTCCTTCCCCAGCTTAGGATCCACATCTGAGAAAGCTGGTGTTGGAGGAGGCTTCACGGTCATCAAGTTCAACCCTGGCTTCAAGAAGGATGACACAGTCTAGAGAGGGGAAGGAAGGGCAGGGATCACACGGGGTCAGTGGCAGGTCCCGGCCAGGTCCAGATCTCCTCATCTCCTGAGTTCACCTTTACTTACCTCTGTGCTTCTGTGCTGGAAATCCCTTTATCACCTTCTGCCTTATTGATCTTTTGTCCATTGAGAGCAGATTGAGAGCTTCCCGTGTGCCTGTGTTCCAGACACTTAGGGGTACAGCCTTGAACAAAACAGGTGAAAGTCCCCACCCTCCTAAAATTTTCATTCCAGTGTGGGAGGCAGGTGGCAAGTGAAATAAACACATGCCTGGAATATAAAGCATGTTAGAAATACTGTGCAGAAAAATAGGGCAAAGAAGAGGTTTATGGAGCACTCAGGGAGGGGATATTGTGTATTTTAAATGGAGTAGTCAAGAAAGGCCTACAGCAAGAACCTGAAGGAATGAGGTCAAGGTGAGGATAAGTTGGGGGAGAGGGAACCGCAGGGGCCATGTCCCTAAGGCATGTTCTGAAACCAGCAAGGAGGCCAGTATAGCTGGGCATGTGTGAATGAGGGAAACAGCTGTCAGAGGTGAGGGTGGAGGAGTGGGTGATGTTGCGCAGTGGGAGAAATCATGCAGCAACTTGGGCTTTTACGGTGAATGAGATGAGAAGCCACTGCAGAGTACTGCACAGAGGATTGGCATCATCTGACTTATTTTAAAAGGATCTCTCTGGCAAGGGTGGAAGCAGGTAGAACTGTAAGAGGCAACCACAGCCACATAGCAGCTGCTTAGAACTCGGGTGACAGTAGCAGAGGCAGGGAGAAGTGGTCAGATTATAGATATGTTTTGACAATAGAATCAGTAATACTCACTAACAGATTAGATGTGAGGTATAAGTGAGAGCGAACAATGACTCAAAAATTCTTGGCCTGAATGAATGACTAAGGATGGAGCTGCCATTTAACAGATATAGAGAAGACCACAGGGGGGGCTGGCTTTGTGGGAAAAATCAACAGTGAGCTTTGGGACATGTTAAGTTTGAGATACCCATTAGACACACCCAAGTAGAATTGTCAAGTAGGCAGTTAGATATACTAGTTGAGTTCGGAAGAAGGTTCATGATGTAGACATAAATTTGGAAATCATCAGTGTATAAATGGCATGTGAAGTCATGAGCCAGGATGAGGTCATCAAGGGAATGAATACAGATAGTAAAGAGAAGAGGTTCAAGGACCATCTCCTGAATTACTCCAGTGTCAAGAGGTCAGATGAGAAGGAACAAGTCAAGAAAACTGGGACAAACTGAGAAGGAGCAGGTTAAAAACCCATCAGGAGAATGGGGTATCCTGGAAGACAAGTGGAGACATTGAGGAAAAGGGATGAACAATTGGAGGAAATGCTGTAAAGATGAGGGCCAAGAACACCCACTGGGCTGGGCAACATAGAGTCCATTGGAGACCTTGACAAAGGCAGTCAAGGGCAGAGGTGAGGATGAAAGCCAGATTGCAATGACTTCAAGAGCAAATGAGAAGAGAGGGCTTGGGACAGTGAGAATAGACAGCATTTTCAAAAAGTCTTATAGGGAAGAGAAGCAGATAAATGGGAGAATAGTCAGTGCTGATTCCCTTCCTCCAGCATCTTCTAAACTCTGCTCATGACTCTACCCTTCCTCTGCTGGGAAGTCGTCACTGACTGACCAAAGTCCACGAGACCCTGACAGCTCTACAGTCCATGCTCATTTCAACCCCATCTTCCCACTCCTCCACTAATGCCTGTGGAGGTTTGGATCCAGGCTGGGACTTTCCCACTCCTTCTCTGTTCCTGGAGACTTCTGCAAATATCTCCATGACTTACTTCTGCACCTCATTCAGACCTCTACTCGAAATGTCACTTCCCTGAGATGGCTCCTCCAGCCACCCTATCTAAAATAGACCTCTCACTCCACCATGCTATTTATCTCATTAGAGTGCTCGTCGCCATTTGAACTTATGGTTTCTATTTGTGTGCTTGGTTCGCTAGAATGTAAGTTCACGAGAGGAGAGCTCTTTACTGTATTAATTTCTCGACTTTCCCAATACTTAGGACCGTACTTGGCACATGGTCTCCTCAACTTGTCCAATATGTCTGTCACCTACGTAAATACTTCTGGAAGGAATGTCTACTCATGTTAAAAAGATGTAACTGTGTTTTCCCATAAATAAATTTAACCTCTAATATCTAGTCACTGTTCTTGATGAGAGAAAACTTAATGCATTCAAGTCCAGATAAACTCAGCCAACTCTGGCTTAACCTCAGGCAATGTAAGATCCCCTCTTCCGTTCCTTCTCCTCTTACCCCTCAGATTATTTTAAGACTGCTTTCTGGAAAGTATAAGATTTTAGATCTGTGCCATGAATCCCAAAAGCCTGCTTAGAAACTTAATTTTTGTTTTGAAGATCCAGCCGTAGACTCTCCTCTGGGGTCTGTGCTGCTGACAAGATGGAAGACGGCTCCTCAGGGAGTCTTGTGTGAGAGAAAGGATGGGATTAAGATATTCCAAAATTTCACCCCCCTATGTAGTATCTCCTTCTTTGTAGCAGTAGTGATCATGTGACTTTGTAAACATTCCTTCCTCCCCATTAATAGTCTCAAGCTTTAGAGAACAAAACCAGGACCCCATTTTTCCTCCTGCATCTGCCCTGGCTCTTTTTGGTGGTATTTCTGTGCTTAGAGTTTCATTTCTCCTCTCCCTGCCTCCAGCCCTTGCAATACAGGAATTCCAGCCATCCTCTGCCCCTGCCTCTAAGTAGTTCCAAGCAACAGGTAGAACTAACTGGCCATGAGGCCAAACAAAAGTGTGAAATCTGCATTCAGGGATGAAACTAGGAGAGACAGTCCTGGCATCCCTGTAGGCACTGGAGGCTAATAAAGCCAAGCCAGCCCCAGCCCTTCTGGAGGGTCTGTGCTATGCCCACCTCCAGGAGGCAAGAAAGGGGAGAGGGGGCTGGAGCCAGGGTAAGTATAGTATTATTTTAACTGGGGAAGGAGGAGCATTCAGTCTGGCTGAGGTTCAAGGAGCCCCATCTTCCATGCTTAACTTGCCATTGCAGCTTCCTGGGTCTCACATAGTACAAGCATCTCTGATGTGTGCAGCAGGATATCAGAGTTTAAAAATTCAGTTTGTAATTTTTGTCCATGACTCCTAAATGTAACCCAACCACTTCATCCAATGCTTAATCAAGCAAACAGCAATTGATCTAGTGTTGAGTGGAGGGGAGAGGAAACATTTAAGTCTCCCCAGTTTGCACCTTCTTAACCTGAGTTTTCTGCCGTTGAAATGGTTCCTCTTTTTTCCAGCTTTATTGAGATATAATTGATAAAAATCATGTAAGTTTAAGGTATACAATGTGATGCTTTGATACATGTATATATTACAAAGTAATTACCACGATAAGGTTAGTTAACATATTTATTGCATAATTACCATTTGTTTGTGTGTATGGTAAGAACATTTAAGATCTACCCTCTTAGCGCTTTCAAATAAATAAGATAATATTGTTGCTTACAGTCACCATTTTGTACATTAAATTCCCAGAGCTTATTTACCTTATAACTGGTGGTTTCTACCCCTATTCCCTCCCCCACCTGCCCCTACCCAGTCCCTGGCAACCACCACTTCACTCTATCTCAATGAGGCTGTTTTTTTTTTTAAGATTCCGCACATAAGTGAGAAAATATAGTATTTGTCTTTCTGTCTGACTTACCTCACTTAGAAATTATCCAAAATGAAATACAGAAAGACAATTTTAAAAGAAAAGGAACAATGCTTCAGTGAGCTGTGGGAAAATATCAAGCAGCCTAATATAAGCACAGCTGAAGTCCCTGAAAGATGGAGTAGAAGGGCAATTACTGAAATGTTTAAAAACTGGGGTGGGGGGCTCTATACAGATACAAAAATATTAATGAACTGAAGCACAAGAAATGTGAAGCAAATTATATCGTCAAATCAAAATAAAATTGCTTCTAGCAAGTGATAAAGAAAATAATCACAAAAACCAGCACAGAAAAATAGACACATTGCACAAGGAAGATCATATTACAGAGGGAAAAAGAGTAAGAACAAATTGCTCACTCTTCACAATGCAAGCCAGAAAATAGCAGAGCAAGTGTACTGAATGAGAAACTATATATACATTGGAATTCTATATTCAGTAAAATATCTTTATAAAATGAAGATAAAATGAAGACTTTTTCAGACATTTCAAAGCTGAAATAATTTAACACCAGAAGACTCTGAACTCTAAGAAATGTTAAAGGTAATCCTTCAGGATGAATAGGAGTGATATAAAATAGAATTATAGATCCACACAAAGGAAGAAAGAGCACTCTACCTGGATAAAAACAAAAGACTTTTGCTTACTATTTAAACCTACCTGGAGAATAAATAATTATTTAAAGCAAAATTGATAGCAATGTATTATGAGGTTTTTAACATATGTAAAAGAAAAGTGTATCACACCAAAGCACAAAGGTCAGAAGGAAAGAAATGGAAGAATATAGTTTATAGGTTCTTAAGCTGCAAGTGAAGTGGTGTAATATGAAGGTAAACTATCCTAAGTGAAAGATCTGTACAACACAATTTAACCACCAAAATCACACAAAGAGTTATAGAGAGTAAGTCAACAAAGGAGATGAGATGGGATTATATAAAAGACTCAGTAGAAAGGAAAAACAAAGGCAAAAGAAAACAGAACATAGGTGAGACATAGAAAACAAATAGTAAGGTGGTAGATTTAAACTCAACCATATCAATAATCACATTAAAAGTATTGATCTCAATACTCTGATTAAAAAGCAGAGATTATCAGATTGAATAAAAAGGACCCAAATATATATTATCTAGAAGGAACCCATTTTAAATATAAAGATGCTAATAGGGTGAAAATAAAGTGATGGAAAAAGAAATGTCTTGCTTATACCAATCAAAAGAATACTGAAGTGACTAAATTTACTTGAAAGTAGATTTTAGAGCAAAGAATATCACCAGTGACAAAGAAAGTCATTCTGCGATGATTATGAGGTAATTTATGGAGAGGATATAATAAACCCTAAATGTTTATGCATGTAATAAAAGATTTTCAAAATATATGAATCAAAACTGTTAGAGTTACAAGAAATAATAGAAGAGTTTATGGTTATCTTCAGAGATATCAACACTACTCATTTAATAATTGGTAAGTGGCCATAACATCAGTAGAAATATAGAAGACTGAAATCACACTGTCACAAAAATTAACCTAATTGACACTATAGAACATTCCGTGCAAAACAGATTCCACTTTCTTTTTGAGTGTACCTGGAGCATTCACCAAGATAGAGCATATTCTGGCCCATAAAACAAGTCTCAATAAGTTTAAAAGGATTCAAGTAATACAAAGTGTGTTATTTGACCACAGAGGAATAAAATTAGAAATAAAATAAAGATCTTTTAAAAATCTCCCAACATTTGGCAAAAAAAAAAAAAATCAGAAACATAACTAACACATAGATCAAAGGACAACTCAAAAAGTTAGGAAGTCTTTTGATCTAGAAAGTTAAAACACAACATATAAAAAAATTTTGAAACTAGCTAAAACAGTACTGAGAGGAAAGTTAATAGCATTAAATGTGCATACTAGAAGAGGAAAGACTTCAAGTTAATGGCCTTGGCTTTCATGTTAAGAAACTAGAAAAGAGAAGAACAAAGTAAGCCCAAAGTAAGCAGAAGAAAGGAAATAATAAAAATCAGCTCAGACATCAGTGAAATAGAAAAGTGAAAACAACATAGAAAACCAATGAAACAAAAAGCTGATTCTTTAAGATTGATAAAATTGATGAAAACACTAGCCAGACTAAGCAGGAAAAAAAGGGAGAAGACATAAGTCACCAATATCAGAAATGAAAGGACTTCCCTGGTGGTGCAGTGGTTAAGAATCCGTCTGCCAATGCAGGGGACAAGGGTTCGAGCCCTGGTCTGGGAAATCCCACACGCCGTGGAGCAACTAAGCCCGTGCACCACAGCTACTGAGCCTGCACTCTAGAGCCCTCGAGCCACAACTACTGAGCCCACATGCCACAGCTACTGAAGCCCACGCACCTAGAGCCCATGCTCTACAACAAGAGAAGATACCGCAATGAGAAGGCTGTGCACCGCAACGAACAATAGTCCCCGTTCACCACAACTAGAGAAAGCCCATGTGCAGCAACAAAGACCCAACACAGCCAAAGATAAATAAATAAAAATAAATAATTTTTTTAAAAAAAAGAGCAATGAAAGAGGTCACCTTACTACAAATTCTATAGGTATTAAAAAATATTAAGGACATATTGTAAAACACTTTATGCCAACAAATTCAAAAACAGATAATATGGATAAATTTCTTAAAAGAAAAAAATTAGCAAAGTTCATTCAGGAGGAAATAGATAATCTGAAAAACTCTAAATCAGTTAGAGAAATTATATTTTAAATTAAAAACTTTCCCACAAAGAAACACTGGTGAATTCTACCAAATGTCTAAGGAGGAAATTATACCAAATTCTCCACAAGCTACTCCAGAAAACTGAAGAGAAGGGACTACTTCTCACTTCATAAGGACATTATTTTGACACCAAAACCAGAAAAAGACATTACAAGAAAAGTAAACTATAGACCAATATCCCTCCTTAACACAGAGGTAAAAAGGTAACAAGAATTTAGCAAATCAAACTTAAACACATGTAAAAAGGACTAAACAACAAAATCAAATAGGGTTTGTCTCAGGAATGCAAGGCTGTTTTAATATTCAAAAATCAATCAATGTAATTCACCATATTAATAGACCAAAAAAGAAAAACTGTGTGATAATTTCAATAGATGCAGAAGAAAACATTTTTCAAAATTCAACATCCATTTTTTGTTAAAATCTCTCAGCAAAGTAGAAAGAGAAGGACCATCCTCAAATGGCAGCAAAAAAAGAGATAAAAAGCATCCAGATTGGAAAGGAAAAAGTAAAACTCTCTTTATGCTCAATGAACTGATCACATATATTGAAAATCTTATGGAATTTACATGAAGCTATTGAAACTAATAAGCAGTATACAAGATTATTATACAAAAATTGCATTTTCATATACTAACAATAAATAATCAGAAACTGAAATAAAAAACCCCATTTAAATTATGATCAAAATAGATAAAATACCTAAGGAAAATGTGACAAAATATGTGCAAAACCTTTTTACTGAAAACTACAAAACTTAAAAAGAAATTAAAATGACCTATATAAATGGTTAGATATTCCATGTTTATGAATTGAAAGACTCAATATTGTTAAGATGTCCATTCCTCTCCAATTTAATCTACAGATTTAATTCAACCCCAGTCAAAATCTCAGCAGGCTTTCTTTTTTTTTTTTTTTTTTTTGTAGAAATGGACAAGTTTATTGTAAAATTCATATGGCAGTGCAAAGGACCTAGAATAGATAAAGCAACTTTGAAAAAGAACAAAATTAGAGGACTTACATTATCTGACTTCAAGACATTTTAAAGCTATAGTAAATAAGATGAGAGTGTCAGGAAGGACAAATAGATCAATGTAACAAAATAAGAATTTGGAGGTAAATACAAACAAATATGGTCAGTTGATTTTTGACAAAGATGCAAAGGCAATTCAGTAGAGAAAGGAACAATTGACTATCCATATATTCCCCTCCACACTGCCCCCCCAAAATAAATCCTTTGTCCAAAACTTTCACCATATACAAAAAATAACTTATAGAAGAACACATAGGAGAAAATCTTTGTGTCCTAGGATTAGGCAAAGAGTTCTTAGATATGACACCCAAAGCAAGATCCATAAAAGAAAAAAAATTAATTGGATTTTGTCAAAATTAAGAACTTCTCCTCTTTGAAAGAAACTCCTTAAGAGCATGAAAAGATAAGCCACAGACTGGGGTAAATATGTGCAGATAGCTTATCTGATAAAGGACTTATATCAAAATGTATATATATCTTTAAAAAACTTTCAAAATTCAGTAGTAAGAAACCGAACATCTCAGCAAAGTAATGGAGGAAATATTTGAACAGATAATTCACCAAGGAAGATACCTGGAGACAAATGAGCACATGGGAAGATGCTCATATCAGTAGCCATTAAGGAAATGCAAATTAAACTCAATTAACGCATGTCAATTAGAATGTCTCAAAATAAAAAACTGAGCACACAAAATGTCAGCAAAGATGTGCAGCAACCAGAATTCTCATGTACTTCCAGTGGGAATGTAGAATGGCACAACCATTTTGGAAAACAGTTGGGCAGTTTCTTAAAAAGTAAAACATATACCTACCATATAACACAGTTATTCTAGTCTTTGGTCTCTATCCAAGAGAAATGAAAGCATATACCCATCCAAAAACTTGTCATGAATGTTCAGGGCGGCTTTATTTGTAATAGTCAAAACACGGAAACAATCCAAATGTCCATCAATAGATTAATGGATAGACAAAATGTGGTATTATCCATACAATGAGGGCATTTACTACCCAGCAATAAAAAAGAATGAACAATTGATACATGCAACAACTTGTTTGAATCTCAAAGTAGTTTTGCTGAGTGAAAGAAGCCAGGCATAAGAGAATACATACTGGATGATACCACTTGTATAAAATTCTTGAAAGTTCAAGCTAACTTACAGGGACCAAAAGTAGATCAGTTGTTTTCTGGAGATTGGTGGGCAGGGAGAATCATGAGGGAGGAAACACAAAAGGTCATTAGAAAAATTCTGAAGGTGATGAATATGTCAGCTGTATACCAAGAAAGCAGGAAAAAATGAAGTTTACAAGTATAGTGAATGAGGCTGATTTCTCTATTTCTACCTGTCCACCTAGATTAACATAGGTGTGTTTTGGGGACAAATTGCTGGAGCATGGTGGCTTCTTTGGAGAGAAATAGAGACCTGGTGACAGAGAGAGAAGTTTGAGGAGAACCATGCATTGCGTATCCATGATGTGTCAGATCCTATGTTAAGCACTTTAAATGAATGATCCCATTTAATTCTCATAAAAACCCTTTGAAGTAAGTACCATTACCCTCATTTTACAGATGAGGAAATGGAGCCTGAGAGGGTCCAACAACTTGCTCCACCATCGTAGAGCTGGTATTGATGCCGTAAGACTCTGCTGCCTGGGCCAGCTGCAGTGCTGCGCTGAGTCCTGGGAGCTCTGTCTCTACGAAAATCTCTGGGATAAGGGAGGGGAATCACTCCTTGGCATGTGCTCTTGCTAGTTTGACCTCAAAGGTGGTGTGCAGGGGCCCAGGGGCACTGGAATTCCTGCTCTTAGGTGACTGACCGCCCCCTTTTCCTGGGACTGGAGGGATTCCTGGAACGCGGGACTTTCATTTTAAAACTAGGATGAGTCAGTCACACTAATTCTGGCTCAACAGAGGCCTTGTACTTCTGGACTCTGGTTTTCTGGGTCCTGGGCCCTTGATGACATGCCTAGAATATTTTCTTGGACTTAGGCCGGACAAGGGAGATGGTTTCACAGGTAAAGGAGGAAACAGAGGCAATTTTGTATTGCTCTTTTATTTTTGTGCTATCTAATATCAGGATCGCTAGGCAAGATGTTTCTAGCCTCTTCAACCTTCCATTTCCAGCTGGGGCCTCCCTAGGTTGGGAGGCTATGAAGGGAAATAGGGGCTTCTGGTTGGGAGGAATTGGTGGTCAGTGAGAATCAGCTTTTCTAAAAGTAGGTCTGGCCTGACCCTACCAGGTGGTGGACGTGGCACCACCCACTTGTGTGTGACAGGCTACTTGTCTGGCTGCTTCTTCCCCCAGGGACCTGATTTGGGCGCCAGATTTGGACTTTGGGACTGCTGTTGGCTTAGGGAGTTATCGTTCTGAGTTTGGGGTGCAGTGGGGTCAGTCTCCTTATTAAGGCACGTGC
Source organism: Physeter macrocephalus (assembly GCF_002837175.3). Lineage (NCBI taxonomy): Eukaryota > Metazoa > Chordata > Mammalia > Artiodactyla > Physeteridae > Physeter > Physeter macrocephalus. The sequence goes on from NC_041217.1 coordinate 73,913,746, forward strand.
ACTCAGGCTTGGGCTCCAAACAGCAGCACGTGGGCTGAATGTAACACAGGGGCTTCGGCGGGCAGCATGGGCTGCATTTTGGTGGGCAGCTTGGGTTGCACTTTGGTTGGTCACACATCTTCTCAAGGTTTGGAGGTCCTAGAACAAAAAGAACATTTTCAGAGGGAAAGCTGGCTGCCTGCATTCACTCCCCCCTTCTTTGACCCCCAGATACATCCATCTTCAGAGTGATGACACAGACCAGTGCTGGGAAAGCAAGGCTGGATGCTCAGAGGGAACCCAGTCCCACAGCTCTGTGCCTTCATATGGGTCAGTGTGCTGGTTCCTCACTAGGGAGACATTTTCCCAATAGAAAAGGAAAGACCGGAATATGTAAGAATTTTGCCTAAGGTCTCTTAGCTAATGAGGAAGAGTCTGACCCTTGGCAGCCGAGTCTGAGTCCAGTGGCAGGCACTTCAAAAACTTCATCTCATGAATGGTTACAGCCAGCCTGAGAGGTTCATGTTTCCACACCATTTTACCTGTGAGTATGATTGAAGTTCAGAGATCTACCTCAGTTAGCTAGTAAGTGGATTCAAGTCAGGTTCCATCCCAACTCAGAGCATGTGCTTGGTCTGGTGTCCAACGTGGTACCCAGATGCAACAGGACTCTTTCTAGGGTGATCGACTGTCTTGAGACAGATGGATGTATTTGTCTCACCTTTCCTGAAAGCATCATCCCCCCCCACGCCCCTCAGCACGTAGGAAGTGTCTGCCTTGGGGGCCTTTCCAGCAAAGGAGACGGAAAGGTCATTGCTCTTGGCATGGAAGGCCAGTTCCCGACCTGGCTCTATGACTCCTGAGCCAGGGATCGGGGCAGCTCTCTTCGCTTCTCTGACCTTTATCTCTTCCTTTGTGTGGGGGCAGCGTTAAGGGTGAAGAGGAGACAACTGGACCTTGTAGATGTCCTCAGATTCAACCATTCAGGGCTTCTGTAATCTCCTGATTCTTCTAGGAGTAGGAAAAACCCAAACAACTCTTTCTTTGCTCCTTATCAACCCACCTACCTCCCACCCAGGAAATCCAGGAAAGTTCTCCTTAAGTCCATACGCCTAGGACTCAATATATGGCCCCTAAGGCAGCACTGCTATGGTTTCTTCCCAGTCCCTCTTATGGCACGTGGATGGAAGCCACTGGGAGGTCCCAGAGCAGGACAGAGTGTCTAGAAGTGGCCCAGAGTCCACAGGCACAGGGACCTGAGGGGTCTTCTAGCCCAGGGAGAGATGTGGAGGAGAAGAAATGAGCAAGCACCCCGGCTGGGGGCTCATCCCACAAGGCCACACACCCACACCAGGGAGGTGCCAGGTCTGTCAGAGCCTGTCACCCTGGTGGAAGAGGATGGGTGTGGGAATTCAAGTGACAACTGCTGAGATCAAGTTGCCACCAACCTCCAGCCTCCAGAACCCACAGATAAGCCACTGGCCCAAAATGGTTTTTCTTTTTCTTTGAGTTTAAAAATTTTTTTCAACCGCATAGCTTGTGGGATCTTAGTTCCCTGACAAGGGATCAAACTCGGACCCCCTGCAGTGGAAGCGCAGAATCCTAACCACTGGACCACCAGGGAAGTCCTTCGAAACTGGTTTTTTAAACTGAACCAGTTACTGCCGTGGGCTTTCCCCTAGGCACACACACTTGTGTATCTGTGTGTGTGCGTGTGCACCCACCTGCGAGTGTGTGTGTGTGTGTGTGTGTGTGTGTGTGTGTGTGTCCACACAGAAGCACAAGCACAAGGAAGGGAGAACTTGAAGTTTATGACCATGGCTGCGCGGCTGGACCAAACTGAGATTTCATTGTACTTGCTCATCAGGCTTTAAAATTGGAGCGTGTGTGAATAACTCCTAAGGAGATCACTTCTGCTCTGGCCTCAGCCCCTCCTGCCCGTGGATTCTTCCCCGTCCTCTATCCCACCCCTGCCCTGCCATCCACCACCCCCTCCCAGTCCTACTCCAAATACTCCATCCGGTGCTGAGAAAGCCATGGCTCTCATCTTTTTGTTCTTTTCTCTGTGTCGTGAGGATGGCGGGACTCCTGGGGACAGGAGTTACAACTCCTCCCTCACACTAAGGGCTTCCTGAGGGTTCCCTGGGTGGGACGGAAAGCCTTACCATCCCCTTTTTGCCACTGAAGGCAGATTTTGTTCCCGGAAGGTGTGCGGGATTCTCACATTAGGTGGTTCCTGGAGGAAACCTGTCCGATGACCCACTTTGCTATGGACCCAGAGCCTCGGCTGTCTCGGATGATGGGTGTCAGGCCCATAGCTCAGCCCTTTCTTCTGGGGATCCACCTCATTCAGCTCAGGTGTGCAAGCTGGGCCCCACTGAGCCGGGTGTGGCTAAAGCCTCTGCCCTGCCCAGCCTCTCTCCACCTCAACTTTCAGAACCACCAGAGCCTCATCGCGGGATTTCTCTGAGGGAAGGAGCCACCGCCATGAGCCTGAGGAGGATGTCACTGTGCTGTTTGCTGCTGGCTGAGGACAGACTGGGGTGACTACCCTTTGGGGTCCACTAGGCTGTGCATCTCCTGAGCTAGAGCACCAGGAGGGAAAGAAATCTGAGAAGGGTCACCTCACTTGGTCCCTACCGCTGGGTCTGTACCCTCCACACTCCCAGGTCCCTGGCAGTCTGGCTGCAGCCTCAGCTGAGTCAGGGGCAGGTTCTCACCTGAGAGGCAAAAGTGACTTGTGGGGCAGGGTGTTGGCCTCAATTCAGTTGTGACTCTATGCCTGACAGTTATTCAGGAATTAATTCTGTCATCCAGGAAAAGGTCTCTGCTCAGTTTTAGGCACACGACGCTGGACCAGGACTCCTAAGGGGTGGGAGTAGGGGACTAGTGACACAGTCCCTCCCTCCAGGTCAAGAGATGCTGCAGAGAGGCTGAGGTGGCAGAGTTCTGCCCTGTCGATGCCCTGACTTGGCTGGGATGGAAGAGGAAGGAGAGGCAGGGCAAAGGGAGACACACAGAGATGAAAATAGAACCCAGACATCAGCAGGAAAATGGGGAAAAAGAGGGGAGAGTTAAGGGCCATAGGAGACTTGCTCGGTGCCTCCTCCATGGTCTTTGAAGCTGTTTGACAGAAAGTCTGTGTGCACTTGGGCACCCTGGAGCCCTGGGGGCTCACCTGGGGGGTGAGGTTGGGCATGTGTGTGTGTAAGGAGCCTGGTATCTGGCACAGTCTCCTTGTTGCCTGAATCTGTCCCATGCAGGGGTCAGACCTGAGACCAGGGTAGAGAAGAAGGTGGGGGTGGGAGGGGCGTGTGGAGTGGGAGAGTGGGCAGTGAGCCCTTTAAAATGTTGTGTTGCTTTTCCCTGTGCATGTTTTGCTTCCTTTACAATTTCTTCTCCCTGCCTCTCTGTCTCTCTCTGTCACTGTTTTCCATTCTCTCTTTGTCTCCTCCTCTGTGTCTGTGGTTTACCTTTCTCTCTCTGTAGCCAGTGCCCCTGGACTGACAGCTGGGAGCCTCCTGTCCACCAGGAAGTCCAGCATGTCAGGCTCCATCCTTCCAAGTCCTGGCTGGGCTGTTTCTACAGGAGCAGTTCTCATCCCAATGGCCAGAGGGTACCCAGAGCTCCCATCCAGGGGTTCACCTGGCTGCTTCCAGACATCCCCTCCCAGCACGTTCCCTTTGGGCAGGTCCCGGGAACAGGTCCCGATTGGGGGTGGGGTGCCCATCAAAGATGGAGAGCATCTTAGGAATCAGTCCTGTGCACTAAACCACAGGGAGGGAAAGAACAATGCCCTCAGGTCACCATGCCTGGTGACCTCTGCCCATCAGCCCAGCCTCATCTCTAGCCACTCTTCCTTCCATGTCATCAGACTGGCCCAGAGCAGATCCCTGCTGAATTCTGCTGGCCGCTGTCTGGATTTTTGTACTGCTCTTCCCTTGGCCTAGAACACCTATCCCCACACCCTCACTAAATATTACTCAAACCTGAAGTCTCAGCTTACACATTACTTGAGGAAAACAGCACTAACCCATAGGGTTTGTGGCCCTGATATAAGTTCTTGGTGTTCCCTATGCTTCTCGCTACATTTGTATCATGATTTCCCTAATTGTCTGGTGTTTCCTCTAGTCTGTTAGTTTCATGGCCACAGGCATCCTCGCTGTCCTGCTCGCCACCGTTCTCAACATCTAACACAGTGTATGACATTATGTGGACTTCAGTACTAAGGAATGAATGAATGGATGAATGGACAGCCATGAAGGCAGGACCCATCGACAGGTTTTCTCCGGGTTACCTGCTCTGGACACTCTTTTTTGTCTCTTTTCAATTCGTGGTTCTCATGCTTGGCTTCTGAAAACTGTCTTCCCTGGACTGGAAGCAGATATGCCCCTCCCTCAGCAGTCTAGTGAATCCATGACTATCAGAAGCCAAATGGTTTCTTTTCCCTCCGGATGCCAAGCTTCCGAGGTTCTAAGCCTCTGTGACCTTGTCATTCTCTCCCCAATATGCTGTGACTGTGACTGACTCACCGGCGCCCCCTGCTGGCTGGATAGCAGGGTTCCTCTTGGTTTCTTCTCTCCTGAAGGGCACAGGCAGCTCTTGAGTAAACCCGTAATGAGTTATTTGTAGTGAGGCGGATGGACCTAGAGTCTGTCATACAGAGTGAAGTAAGTCAGAAAGAGAAAAACAAATACCGTACGCTAACACATATATATGGAATCTAAGAAAAAAAAAAGGTCATGAGGAACCTAGGGGTAAGACGGGAATAAAACACAGACCTACTAGAGAATGGACTTGAGGATATGGGGAGGGGGAAGGTTAGGCTGTGACGAAGTGAGAGAGTGGCATGGACATATAGACACTACCAAACGTAGGGTGGATAGCTAGTGGGAAGCAGCCGCATGGCAGAGGGAGATCAGCTCGGTGCTTTGTGACCACCTAGAGGGGTGGGATACGGAGGGTGGGAGGGAGGGAGACGCAAGAGGGAAGAGATATGGGAACATATGTATATGTATAACTGATTCACTTTGTTATAAACAGAAACTAACACACCATTGTAAACCAATTATACTCCAATAAAGATGTTAAAAAAAACAACCCATAATGGTTCGATTACCTAAGGCATAAGCCTAACGCACACGTATGTACTGAGTGTCTACTGTCTACCAGGCTCCGTTCTGAACATGAAGTGTACAAGCTCAATAGCTGACATTCTCAAAGCTCTTTTAATTCGGTGTAGAGACAGTAGACGGCGTCAGTACTGTGTGATGAGAATGATGGCAGGGGCAGCACAGGTTGCCAAGGGAGCACGTGGGGCCGGGTTTGGGGTCTGGCATGCTTTCCGGAAGGAGAGATGTTTAAGCAGGGATTGGGTGGCAACGGTAGATAGAGAGTGGGACATGGAGGTGTCCTGTGTAGGGGAGAAGCTCGGTGTGGCTGGAGCACAGCGGGGAGAAAGGAGAAGAGGTGGACGCTGTACCGATGAGGGCCTTATACGCCATGGGAAAGAGTTTGGATTTAACCTGAGGACAATGGGAGCCACTGAGGGGTTCTAAACGGGAGAGAAACAAGGATCCCTTGGGGGGCAAGGACTCTATTTTATTCATTTCTAGCTCAGCATAAACACCACCTCCCTCCACCTAGGGCCCTTTGCTTGTACTGGCTAGAATAGTCTCCCCAAGAGATCTTCATCACTAACTCCCTCACTTCCTTCAAGTCTTTGCTTAAATGTGGCTTTATAAGTGAGATATTACACCCTCATCTTCCTATTTAAAATTACAATCTGCCAATAGAGACACAGATGTAGAGAACAAACATATGGACACCAAGGGTGGAAAGCAGGGGTGGGGGTCAGGGGTGGGATGAATTGGGAGACTGGGATTGACATGTATACACTAATATGTATAACTAATAAGAACCTGCTGTATACACAGGGAACTCCACTTCACTGTACAGTAGAAATTAACACGACATTGTAAAACAACTCTACCCCAATAAATAATTAATTAATCAATTAAAATTACAATCTGCTACTCTTTCCCTCACTCCAATCATCTTTATACAGTTCTACTTTCTTTTCCTAGGTAACACTTTTTATATACATACAATATACTCTACATATAATTTCTTTGCTCTGTTTTTGTCTGTTGTCTTTCTTCTCTCACCAAAATGTCGCCTCCAAATGGGCAAAGTTTATTTATTTTTTTCCCACGGACTCACCTCAAGCTTCTAGAATAGTTTCTGACATATAGGGAATAAACAATGTTGGTTGAATGCATGAATGCTGATTGTTAGTTACTTTTTTTTTGTGGGCTGTGGTCTCTGCTATAACTCCGAACTTCATTTGCCCAAGGTGAGAAACCTGTTTTTAAAGTCTGTTCTCCAAACAGCATCCAAACTAACAGAATGTGTCCCTTCACAGCCCCACTCCTACCTCCTTTTTTTTTTTTTTTGCCTCTGTCACCAAAATTAGGGATGATTATGACCATCTTCTTTAGCTATAGGAGCTAAATTTATTGATGATGAGAAAATTGAGGCCAGTTTGCTCTGTAATGGAGCAAATCCTTGTGGTCTCTCCCTTCTGGGTTCAGGTCCCTGAGGCCCAGCTTCCTGTACTTCTCCTTTGATATTATCCATTATTATCATATATTTATTTGGTTCGAAACCCAAAAGGTAAAAAGGATACACAGTGCAATTTCCCCCTGCTACTCCAATCCCTTCATCCAATAGCAATCAGTTTCTCAAATATCTTTCCAGGGATAATTTATATACAAAAAGCCACACACAAACATGTATACCTTTCCTTCTTTTAACAAAATAAGAGAAACTCCACATTGTTTTGTTCACTGCTTTTTCTCATGTTGGGGATCATTCCATTTCGGTACATAAAGAGTATCTTCATTCAGTTTGCTGCCTGAATAATAATCTAGAGACACATGGGAATTCCCAATTTGGGCTCCTGCAAACAATGCTGTAGTGACACACTGTACATACATCGTGCCTCGGAGAGAATGGATATAGCATACATTTCCCTAAGTGCAGTTGTTTCCTCAAAAGATTAAACTGAGAGACATTGTCAATTTTTCTTCCATGGATGTTTCACCAATTTACATCATTCTTCACAATGTGTAAAACTGCATATTTCCCCACAAACTCACACAATGAATTCATTATTAAATTCATTGTGCTCTATCAACCTGATAAGTTAAAACTGATATTTCAGAGTAGGTTTAAGTTTTTCTTAGTAAGTCAGCTCAATTTTCTTTCATTATGCTTGGGAGCCATAATATTTCTTTTTCTGGAAACTGTCCAGTTATGCAATTTACCTGATACTTAATTAGATTGTTGATCATTTTACTATCGATTTGTGGTGTTCATACTATATTGGGAAAATTAGCCCATTTTTGTGCTATGAGATGCACAATTTCTTCTGGTATGTTTTTACACTTTTGACTTTGTATGTTAGATTTCAGCCATATAGAAACTATTCATTTTTACAGAAACACTTTAAAAAATATTTTCCTTTATAGTTTTTGATTGTGTGTGTTATAATGGTAAAACTGATGCTCATTTTGAAATTATAGAAGAATACTCCTAAAGTTTCTTAAGGAATAATTTGTAATGTTTTGAACCTTTAGGAACTCATCTTAGTATAAAATGAGAGGTTTTTTTCTTAATGGCTACCCAGCTGTGGCAACATAATTCATTGATCTTTCTTCATAGATTTGAGGGTGTGTTTATCATGTATTAATTTCCCCTATATATTTGGTCCCAGCTCTGAGCTTCCCATTGAGTCCTATTGATCTGTCTGTATATTCATGGTCTAGTACCACACTATCTATATAACAGCTTCGTATTATATTATAAATATATAATATCTGGTAGAGCTAGTCCCTGCAAATTACTGCTGTTTTTTAGAATTGTCTTGGCCATTTTAATATTATGCTTTTGTGCTCAACATCACTAATTATAAGAGAAATGCAAATCAAAACTACAAGATATCACCTCACACCAGTCAGAATGACCATCATCAAAAAATCTACAAACAGTAAATGCTGGAGAGGGTGTGGAGGAACTGGAATCCTCTTACACTGTTGGGAGGTATGTAAATTGGTACAGCCACTATGGAGAACAGTATGGAGGTTCCTCAAAAAAACTAAAAACAGAGCTACCATATGATCCAGCAATCCCACTCCTGGCATATATGTGGAGAAAAACATGGTTCAAAAGGATACATGCACCCCAATGTCCACTGCAACACTGTTTACAATAGCAAAGACATGGAAGCAACTTAAATGTCCATCGACAGATGAATGGATAAAGAGGATGTGGTACCTATATACAATGGAATATTACTCAGCCATAAAAAAAGAATGAAATAATGTCATTTGCAGCAATATGAGTGGACCTGGAGATTATCATACTAAGTAAAGTAAGTCAGACAGAGGAAGACAAATATCATATGATATTGGTTATATGCAGAATCTAAAAAAAATGATACAAATGAACTTATTTACAAAACATAAACAGACTCACAGACTTAGAGAACGAATTTATGGTTACCAGGGCAGGGGGAGGAGGGGGGAGGGATAGATTGGGAATTTGGGATTGACATGTACACATCGCTATATTTAAAATAGATAACCAACAAGGACCTACTGTAGAGCACAGGGAAATCTGCTCAGTATTCTGTAATAACTTAAATAGGAAAAGAATTTGAAAAAGAAGAGATATATGTATATGTATAACTGAATCACTTTGCTGTACACCTGAAACTAATAAAACATTGTTAATCGACTATGCTCCAATATAAAATAAAAATTTTAAAAAAGAACCATAGTCCTGAAGGATGGGCAGAGCATTGCTGTTGCCTATGGCCCACTGTTGGGTTGGAAAAAGGACCTTGAGAACTTGCCCCCTAACCCATGGCATTTGTCCCATTAAATAGAAGAGGAAAAGAAACCACATAGGTTGGATAGCAACACCAAGGCCCAAATATCTCTCGGGGGTATTATGCTCACTGGACCGTGGTGTACATTCCCACCAGATTCTGGCGCCTGTGTGAAGAGAAGGCGTGAGGGACTCAGTCAGGAGGATTCACTCAAGGAGAGTGTTTTTCATGGCTTTTTGAACTGAGATCTGAAAACTACATGTACCCCTGTGGCATTTCCTTCTTAAGCATGTGATTCCCCCAAATAAAAATGATCTGGAGGCTAAATTCTGGGACTGGGAAGTATCGTGTCCTTTATGAGTAGGAAGAAATTTCAGTGATGGTGGCAAATGTGGCAATAGCAGTGGAATAAGGTCACTGATACTTTGGGAACATTCCCTTCTTATTCCCCTCTGGATATTTTTTTCACAGCCCTCTCAGACTGCTCAGACCCAGGGTCTACCTAAAGGGAATTTCCCATCTGGTGGCTATTTGTGGGAATCTGCTTAAGGAATCCAGGTTCCTGGAAGCTCCTCAAAGCTGAGGATGGGGGAAATCAACAAACTAAGAAGTTTTGGGTGCCAGGAAAGATAAGCTTTATTTGTGCACACTGATAAGTCTTTGGGAAGTAGAGTTTTCTCCAGCATTCAGGTCTTCTTGACCTAGGACCAGAGCTGAGGCCAGGAAGTGTGAGATTTTCAGGAAAAAGAGGAATCCATCAGGTAGACATCTAGGCAGCTTAATTCAGGAGGAGAGGGACGAATAAAACTGAGAGTGAGAAGTGACATCAACTCCAGACTGGTCTTTGGCTGTGGCTCTTTGGCTCCTCCAAGGTTGCAGATCAGCTGTAGCCCCAAAACCATGGCAGCAACTGGAACATCCAGAGAGCTCCACCTCACAGCAGTTGGAAGGCTGGGGCTGGCATAGGTAGACACTTGGAAACTGGTGGGACACCAGAGAGCAGCAGCTTCCAAAGCCAGAAATACAGCAGCTGGGGACACAGCAGGAGGGGGCAGGAGGGGGGCAGGGAGCCAGGGCCTGAGGAGCCTTTGGGGGGGTGCTTGAGTGGATATTTGGGGAGGCACTTGGCAGGGAGCTGGCACTTCTGCTGGTTTTGCTGGCAGGACATCTTGGAGAATGTTCAGTTGCTCTATAAAACAATGCAGATATTTCAAAAGTTCAGTGATTATAAATCTCATTTGTATCAGTATTTTTCCTACAGAGTCTGAAGTTCTGTAATTGATTTTGTGGTTCCAGGGCCCATGTCTTTACAGCAGAGTAGCCCTACTTTCCTGGCATAGGAGAAATCAGGCAGTTGGTAAGTTAGACTTTGGTAACACCTTCTTCTATCTGTCCTGGTTCTCCTACGACTCCTGACTTTAAAGGCAGTAACGTAGGGCACTAGGCAGTTTCAAAAATCTTAAGTTTTTTTTATAACATTATCTGGTTTATGCATTCTAGAAACCACATGTTTAGCCTGAGCCCATGGTCACTCCACCCGTTTTCATCATCTCCCTTTTTTTCATTCTTACATTATGGGCTCTGCCTTCAGCCCTGTGTGGTTGTCTCTTGTCCTACAAAGTAGCCTCCCCCACCACTGGCCCAATCTCTGGTTACCATTTACCCCCACTAGGATTGCTACTTCTGAGCCACCCCAATGATCTCCATGAGCCTTATCTTCCTGCAATTACCAGGTAGTTCCCATTCTCTCCAGCCTGTCCCATTCAGCTGATGTGTGGCAGTCCCAGCCACCCCCAAATTGCCATCAGATCAATGAGGACACTCACCTTGTTTTTCTAACCTTGGGCAACTGATGATATGTCAAATGCAATGAGGAGATAGTGTGATCTGATGTCTTTTATACATATCCTGCACCTAACTCAAGGGAATAAACCACAATCATGTGAAAGCTGTTCTCAACCAGGTGGTTATGATGACAATTTCCCACATTCAAGTGGCTCTGTCACTCTATCACTTTGTCACACTGGGTCACTATTGGATGTTCATTAGTATCTTTCCAGAGCATCCCTCACCTCCATAAGCCCTGGAATTATTTCCATAACGATGAGAAGATCGTGATTTATAAGGGAGTTTATAATGGCACAGCTTCGGGATTGAATTTAGGGTTTCTGGAGGAATCCAACGCATGCTTGAGATAAAAATCTAAAGCCACAAATGTTGGGTCACCCGAACATATGAAGGAGTTTCTGAAAACTCTATCAACAGATTCGGGACCAATAATCCAAGCACCCTTGGGCCACAACCAAAGGCTCAGTGTATCTGATTCAGATCCCAAAGTGCCCAAAACATTGACCAACAATGTAGCCTCATAGAAAGACCCAGCTGGAAAGGATTTCAGGCCACTATTTACCCTCCACACATGGATGACGAAACTGAAAGCCAGAGCAGATGAAGGAGATGCTCCGAGTCCTGCAGAGTCTGAACTAGAAGCCCGGTCTCCTAACTCTCTGAGACCATGAATCCAGCCACCTCTTTCTTTGATCACAGTTCCTTGTTTCCAACTTGCTTCATTATATTCACTGGAATCTACTAGTGCCTTGCCCACCAGCAACCTTTCCTAGTTTGTTTTTCTTAGTTCATCATTTCAACCACTCTTTGGCCAATATAATAAACTTTCTTGCCCCTTCGGCTTGTTAATGCACTTGAAGGACAAAACCCAAACCCTGGCTGAATCTGCCCTGCTATGCCTAGCTGCTATAAAAATTAAAAACAAAACAAAAACAGATCCTTTGGAAAGTTGGCATTATCTTAAGATCATAATCATCCACCTGGTTGAGCCCAAAATACTGCTTGACAATCCTGTATACTTCTCTGTATTTACTGTGCACACACATCATGCCTTTTCTCCTCTCTTGAACCTCTGAAACATTTGCTACTGTCTCCAGATAGATGATACTGCCCCTACTTCATGGGGTAAATAGATGATACTGCCCCTACTTCATGGGGTAAACAGCACCCGTCAAGTGTAAAGTACTCCGCTTCCTACCACCAAGTCTACTCATGCCTTCAACCATCCTTTGTGACTTCCTGTGTTGGAGAAAGATCAGCTCTTTTTCTCTTCTAATGCCTGTCCCTACTCCTTTGCTCTGAATCCTTGTATCTCCTATGAAATGCTGCCACAGTTTCCTGTATTTCTCATAATACCATGCTTGTATTTATTTTTCGATATCTGTCATCCTGGATAGAGTGAAATCTCAGTGTTTGCTGGTTCACTCTTTATCCTCAGCACCTACACAGTGCCTGACATCTTGTAAGTGCTCAAAAAGTATTTGCTCAGTGAATTAATGACTTGTGGTTGAGATAAAAGACTCTCTCCTTTCACCCCTGGAGAGAGAGTACCTGGGAGGCCAGGTTAGCAGCAAGCAAATGGGTCAGGTGTGGGAGGCTGCTCCCAAGATAAAGTCATCAGTGACAAGGAGCCACAAGAACTTGACAATGGAAGTCAGGAATCTAGTCCTGGCTCTGTTACTCCCCCTGGGTTTCAGAGGAGACTGGACCAGATGGTCTCAGTACATCTTCAAGTGTGTATTTGCATTTATGAGCATCAGACCTCCAAGGATTAACATCCAAGTGCTACCTTTCCTGGATTGCTGTTTTCCCTGAACTTATTTTATCTGAGGTTGGGAGCAGTGGTGAACTTGATGAAGAGGGGAGAGATGATGGCTGGTGTGTATGTGAGGATGTGAAACATTGCAAGGTTAGCCACATAATAAAGAAGCAACTCCATATAGCCTAGTTATTTCATCCCACTTATTAGAGGAAATTATTTAACTTGTCTGGTTGTGACAAAGGAGAGTATTGTGTACATATGTGACCCTTGCTTAATTGTGTCCCTCCTATCTAAGAGTGTGAGCTATTGAAGCCCAGATCTGTGGGATGGGCAAAATTATGCTCCTTCTTTACATGGTCCCCCCTAAAATATTACAAATAATTTTCAAAGGTTGGAAAACATTGTACTATTGTATTGATCCAAAATCATCAATGAATTACTGGTTCAATAATGAAAAATTATTTATCCCAACAGAAACTCCTTTCTTTCAGTAACTTTGAAATGACCATTTTAATGACATTAATTTTTCACTGAGTACCTGTTAGGTGCAGGGTTTTGTGAATTCAAAGATTAAGATACTTCTTTGCTCTTAAGGAATGAATGATACAAGTGGGATGATATGAGAGAAAGGAAGGGAATTAAGATTTATTCTCAACCTCTCATCCATCAAACATGTTATTTTCATTATTCCAACACATTATTTCTTTGAGTTTCTTGCTGTTAATCCCATATTACAGATAAAACAAGACTGAGGCTCAAAAATAGAGTACGAGTTAGTCAGGGGGTGAGAGGGAAACAGGCATTCTAGGTAGAGGGAAGCAGAACACATGCATAGGCATGGAGATGTGAAAGGGCTTGATCTTTTCTGGAAACAGAGTAGCCATACTATTGGATAAAAGCAGGAAGTGGATACTAACTAGACAGAAAGGAAAGGAGGGTCCAGAGCATTAACAGCTTTACTTGCTGGGTTCTGTACTTTAGCCTATAGATTAATGGCTTCCAAAATTATATCCTTTGGAACCCTGTTGCCCAGGTTGTGCAAACATCACTTCTTCGGAGAGCCACACCTGCAGACAGTACAAGTTGCTCTGTCTGGGGGCACTTCCAACCTTCCCTCCCTGCCTCCACCCTTGTCTATGTGTCAGTTTCACGTCTTTGCATGCACAGAAGCTGGAAGAAGATGGGTCTTGGAATTGGGGCACTGGCCTTTGAACCATGTGTATGTTATTTAATATTTTTGAGCCTCGTCTCTTTTTTTTTTTAACCTGTAAAATAGAGTTAACCATAAGAATCTCATAGAGCTATTTACTGTAATAATGCAAATAATGTTTGACAGGTAGTACATTGAAAATACATTTTAGTTTCCTTCCTTTCCCTCACCATTCTACTGATATGGAGGTTCCTAAAAACTTTGAGTCAGATTTTAAATGATCATTTTTCCTAAATTCTTGACTATTTGGGCTACCTGAAAGGGGGAGCCTGAGCAGACAGCAATCTGGATCTTCCACTTACCCCCTGTTGCAAAAAGAGTCATTGCACCTTTACCCGCTTTATGTATTAGAGGCAAACAATCAATTTCAACTGAAAACTAGATCATGCTGCTTAAAAACTTTTGACTAGAGACAATTGGGTCATCCTTGACGATTTAAGCAAAGGAGGGACATGATGAGATTTTTATTTTAGAAAGATTACTTGGGTTAGGTGGCCTTAGGTGCCTTGATTTGGTTACTTAAGCTGAAGTCTATGGTGAAAACCAGGCTACAAATCTGATGTGAGGATAAGAGCTGGACTCGGGGGAGCTCTTTGTTAATGAGCTTGTAGACAGAGGGACTGGTTGGAAGGTGATTGGAGGGTCTTCTCTTCACCGAGGGCTGTCTGGACTTCATATATTCCTTGACTCTATCCTCATCTGCCCAAGCACTTCCTCACCATCCAGCCTGCCTGAGGGTTCAAGCATGCTCTGGATTCCTGCTGTCTTGGGTGTGCCTTTAATAGAAGGGTGAGGTACCAATCAGGCCAGCATTGGTATGCATGAGATTCTTATCAAGCTAATTCCTAAGTGATAAAATAAAGGAAGATAAGGATTTTCTTTCTGACTGAGTGGTCAGATCTTTGAACCATCCTCCTATGGGACAGAATCCCAATGGGCAGGCAGACATGTGGGTCTGACTCTGGCAAACTGCACTGGGAGAGGATTCATGGTCCTCTCAAGAGCAGTAGGATTCATACCCGCATTGCTGAAGGACCCATGCTGCTTGTGCTTTCCTTGGGGTGGAAGGAACAGCCATGACCCATGTTCAATGACCTGGCCCCAGGGGTCTGAGACCATTCCATTTAGTGGATAGAAAAAAGGGACAAGATCTGCTCAGCATAACACATCCCCATGACTTCTGTGACATGGCCACAAAAGCCAATCCCCCGCCCCTGTCTGTATAGTGTCGACTAGAGACATAGGCCCACCACTTATAGGATGGTGGTTTGAATGAAGAAACCAACACCAGCATTGAGTGGGGTTCTGTAAGCTGTAGGTACAGTATAAACATCATTCTTTACTGCAGTCCCAAGTATTCCCCGGCTGCTGAGTCCTATTCCTGTGGTACTGGGGAACACACACCAATGTCATCTGGTGCCAGTATTACGGCCCCTCCTTTCTCTAAATTCTCCAACTGTAGAAGACTCCCTTAGAATGAAGTAGCAGGTCATCCCTGGGACACAGGCCCAGTCCTGACACTGACCAGCTGTGGGTCACTTGCCTCTTCCAGGCCTCAGTGTCTTCACTCGTAAAATGAGTGTTGTTATTGGTGTTGTTTTTATCTTGATCTCTGAGGTAATGATGAGACCTCTGTGCTTAGGGACTGCTTGATCATATTAGGACCTGAGTGACTTTCTGATTGGTCATCTTTGATGGTTGTTGTGGTAACAAATGTAAGCATCCCTCTTTGAATCCTGGGCTCTACCCTGGCCCCTCAGTTGACCTCAGTGAGTAGAGCAATAAGTAAGACCTCCTATTGCAGCTTGTATTTACAGATGTCACCATCAAATGATGCCTTTTAGTCCTAAGATCAGAAAGGATGCAGAGAGATCACCTTGCCTACGCTTCTCCTCCAGGCAATGATCCTAAGAAGATATTTATAAATCTTCCAAGAAATGAGACACCACAACCTATAACAACAGAGCTTTCCTGCTCTTGTATAGCTTCATCCTTCTCTTCTGATGGTCTCCAAGGTGAACAGAACAGATCTTTGGCTCACCATCCTCCCATACTTAGTGACTGCTGCACTCATAATATCTCTGGCTCATCACAACCGCATGCTAAAGACTTCATCATTCTCTCCACTATGTCAAAAAGAGATAACCCAGTAGATTGTATCTTTCAGCTTGCAATTAACACATCTTAAGGAAAAGGCAGGGATGGTGATACCACCCCTCACTGAAAAGCCAGCTTCCAGTTGGATCAGGAGTGTTATCTTTACCTAGGAAGGACAGTTCTATAAAATATAAGAGGATGGGGGCAGGCATTAAGAAGCCTCAGGTAAGTTGAGCAGTTTGTGGCATCAGGACTTTCTGCTCTGTCAGTCTGAGAACCTGTAGTTCTAAGCCATTCATACTTTAGAGATAGTAGTCCCACAAGGGGAGTCCCTCACATTCCCCCACATTTGTCTTACATTTCACAGGTTTTACTTTCTCCTCTGAACAACACTGTGAGTTAGGTGTTACTGCCTATGGAAAAACTGAATACTGGAAAGTTTATGAGCAAGCGAAGATCACACAGTTCTAGGCTGAAGAATAATAGGGTTAACCCAGCAAGGAACTGCATGAAGCAAGGATAGAATTATTTCAGTCTTGATCTTGGTGTTGTTATAGATCAGAGACTCTAAACCTTCTGTGCATCTGAGCTATCTGGGAAGCACTGTTAAAATGAAGATTCCTGGTTCCCAATTAAGACCTATTGAGTTATAATCTCTGAGGAGTGGGTCCTAAGTATTTACATTGTTTAAATATTCTCTGGGTGATTCTGCTAGTTTGGGAAATACCATCCTAAAGTGTAGTATGTATGTATGGTGGTACCATAGAATGAAAGTCAGCCCTAGAACCTTCGGGCAGCACTGTTTCCTCAGCCTCCTAATCCCTTCCTCCAAGCTCCTCCAGGGATCTTCACAGGCAGTTAAAAGATGTAAGGAGCACTGGCAACTCACAAACTCATTCCACCTTGGAGGGGTCTTAGCAAACATCTAGTCAGGTGCTTATATCCCCTCTCCCATATGCCTAATGCTGAGCTTTCTGGCCTGAAATGAAATGCTTTTATTTGGAGAACTCATTACCTCACAAAGTAGGCCATTTCCTTTCTGTTATTTTTGTTAGAAAATTTTATCTAATAAATGCATGAGATCCGATAATAAAGAAATAATGGCAGTACCTCGAAAACCGTTCTTGACATATAGTCAGTACTTATTTATTTGTTGAATGAGTGAATTAACTGCAAATAAAATATGTTGTTTGACTTGGTTATATGGTTTCATTTCACACATGAGAGTTGAAGGATCAGATAAGTAATTTCACAGAGTTAAAACAGAGGCAGAATTATGATGACACTTAAGGTCAATTGACTTCACCTAGTGTTTATGCTTGGTGTGGGCAGAGGGGGAGCATCATCCTCTTGGGAGCACAGCATAGGGGTTAAATGTCTAGTATCTGCACTCGGATCACCCAGCTTCAAATCCAGGTTCCATCACTTATTATTTGTACAATGTTAGGCTTGTCACTTGTCTTCTCTGTACTATGACTACTCATCCGTAAAATGATGATAAAAATTACATCTACTTCATAGAGCTGTTGTGATGATTACATAAATAATATGCATACAGTCGTTAGAAGTAAGGTTGTACATAGTAGGTGCTCCATAAATACAGATTGTTGCTGTTGCTTTTTGTGTTGTTGTTGGTATTATTATATTACTATTTGGCTATTCAGTGTCACTCAGTGTTGAGGGTCTATATTTTTATTTCTCTAAAGATTTATAAATAACAATGAGTATCATGAGAACATGTCAGTGACTGGTAAAAGCTGGTTTCACAACACCTTTCCCACCTCCCTGACCCAACAGGTCTACCACCATCTCCTCCAAATATCCCCATGAGTCATGCATGGGTTGAAGCTGTAAGCTGTGACAATGGACATTGGGATGGATAAGGCAAGGATTCAGGGTTGATTGGAGTCATATATTTGAAAAATGGCTCTCATATATCAGAGCTATTATATAAAGCTATAACGAGGAAAGTTCCCTAAAAATCATTTGCCTGTAGGGTCTGAGAGCAAACTTATTAACTAAGCACTAGAGAAATGAGTACAGTTAGTGCTCGATCCAGGCAGGGACTGAGTTTGTATGGGGTTCAGAGTATGTCAATCTCTCTACTCCACTGGCAATCAAAGCAGGACAGAGAGAACCTGTCAGAGATAAGGGTAGAACTTCTGGGACTTCAATCAGAAAGAGAAGAATGGAGACATCACAGGTCCATGCTGAGAGGGCATACTGAACCTCAAGGGAGGAGGAGGGATCCGTGAGAATTCAGGGACTTGAGAGAACTGACAGAGCTTCTGTAGAGAGAGAGAGCAGTCTGGGACTTAGGTTCTGTACTTGTTAGGTGTTAGAAGATGCCTGAGCAGGTGGTTAACAGAGCAGTAAGATAGGTTTATTTAGACCCCTTTATCTTATTTGAGCATCATTTCAGAATGAAGAATGGAGGTACTTTTATTGTCCATGTTTCACAGATGGGTGAGTTACATCCTTTGTGAACAAAGCTATGACTAGACCTGTGAGACCTTTTGTTTTCAGGCTTCCTTATACTCTCGGTTGACCCTCTCTGCCATGTTAATAAGCAGCAATTTGTTTTAATGTGACTTGCTTTTCTCAATGGGAGGTAAAACAATACTGGTTGTCATCCATCTGTAATTTTGTTCTAGTAATTTTTTTTTTTTTTTTTTTTTTTTTTTGCGGTACGCGGGCCTCTCACTGTTGCGGCCTCTCCCGTTGTGGAGCACAGGGTCCGGATGTGCAGGCTCAGCTGCCATGGCTCACGGGCCTAGCCGCTCCGTGGCATGTGGGATCCTCCCCGACCGGGGCATGAACCCGTGTCCCTTGCATCGGCAGGCGGACTCAACCACTGTGCCACCAGGGATGCCCCTCTAGTAATGTTTTTAAGTGTATCCCTGATCATTGCAAACAATTTCTTTTAGAATCCATTGTTAGAAGGTCAAGCCTTCTCTCTCTTTTTTTTTTTTTTTTTTTTTTTTTGTGGTATGCGGGCCTCCCTCTGTTGTGGCCTCTCCCGTTGCGGAGCACAGGCTCCGGACGCGCAGGCCCAGCGGCCATGGCTCACGGGCCCAGCCGCTCCGCGGCATGTGGGATCCTCCCAGACCGGGTCGCGAACCCGGTTCCCCTGCATCGGCAGGCGGACGCGCAACCACTGCGCCACCAGGGAAGCCCAAGCCTTCTCTTGAAGACTATATATATCAGATAATTTGTCTCTTTAGATTTTATCTACCAGAAAGTTCAGAACTAATCATTAGTCTGAGGGATAGTAACTATTTAGGTCACAAATTTAATACTTGTGTTCTTTTATCTACTTACAGGCTGTCCCCTACTGTTGTCTGATCTCCTACATGTAGTTTTATGGCAGAGATGCTATGCCCTCTCCTGCCCTGATTCATAGGGAGAATCCAAACTGGTCCTAACCCGTGCCTGGGTATGGAATGAGACTTTCTCATGCCTAGAGTCCCACACAAGGTGTCTGTGATCTCATGTTTTATGCCCAAGCCATGTGATGAGCTTGCTCATGGGAAGTGAGTCTGCTAAAGTGGGATGGCTGGAGGAGGAAGCTGAGCAGAGTCTATGTTTAGCAGATGATTTCTGGGGAGTGCAAGTCCTCATGGAGTGTCAGTCCATTTCAGTTTAGTCCCTTGGTCTTCAGGATGTCTGGTCTCTATCCTGACCCGTCTTTACCCAGCTTCAAGGACCCTAGCTCACCATTCTTTCCTCTTTAATCAATAGTCTATATAGCCTCCAGAGGCAAGAAAAAACGTTGCTTGCACAGCATGAAATTACTTCTGGGCTTTCATAACTTTGTTTTCAAAACAGAGTATACCATTCCTGCATCCTGGGAATGAACAAATAATTGAATGTGTGGCAAATGGTGGGAGATAATTTCTCATTGTTGGAGTGGAAGATTACAGACAAACAAAGAAAGAGGCTAGGATAAACCATGTGATACTGAATTAGAGTTGAAGACATCAGTATGAATTCATTTTCAGCTGAATATAGATACTGACGGATAACTATTGAAAGAATTGCAGACCCGTGCCTATACACTGGTTAGTATGCACATGTATATTTCAAAGCTCCATCCACTGGGAAGGCCAAGAAGCAATGACACCCCAGTAGCAGTGAACACAACCAACACCCAGATCTTGGTTTATAATATAATTTCCCAATAAAACAAACCAGGGCTCACAAGACAGATAGCTGAATCTAGGTCTGGGGCAGAGAATATGCAAAATGAACCTGGATCATCTTATAATGCCATAAAACAAGAAAGTGCTTAAAAAAGTATCCAAATGGGGTTAAGCCAAAGGGACACTGGAGCTCACTGAAAGAGCTCCCAAAGCTGGAATAATATGAACAACAAAATAAATAAATTGGCATTGGATTAGAACCCAAAGTATAAAATAAATAGATACCCAATATCTATGAGTTCCTACTGATATAAATAAATGATTGAATAAATTTAAATAAAGAGAGAGAGAGAAACAGATAAATCTTTCTACAGAAAAATTCCAAATAATTTGTGTGGCTACTGCCCGCTCAAAGAGGTGAAGCATAACTTCCTACCCCTTTGAATGGGCTTGCATAT
Organism: Physeter macrocephalus; assembly: GCF_002837175.3. Lineage (NCBI taxonomy): Eukaryota > Metazoa > Chordata > Mammalia > Artiodactyla > Physeteridae > Physeter > Physeter macrocephalus. The sequence goes on from NC_041217.1 coordinate 73,934,135, forward strand.
AGTGACTTCCTTCCAGAGAGGAGTACAGAAATGAAAGGAAAAAGAGTAAACTTACAGTTTGGAAACCTGACAAACACTACCTCACCCAGGGGATCAAGGTCAGTATCAACAGCAATATCATGTTGATAGTATGTACCATTGATATGATGATATGATATATGATATGATATGATGAGAATGGCATTTTACCCCTGTGATCCTCCTTCCTCAAATCCATAATTTCATTCTAATCATGAGAAAAACACCACACAAATCCCAACTGAGAGACATTCTACGAAATGTCGGACCAGTACTCGTCAAAACTGTCAAAGTCATCCAAAATAAGGAGAGTTTAAGAAACTGTCACAGTCAAGAGGAGCCTAAGGAGACAAGACAACTGAATGTAATATGGTGTCCTGGATGGAATCCAGGAACACAAAAGAGACACTAGTTAAAAATTAAAGAAATCTGAATAAAGTAGGGGTATGGACTTTAGTTAATAATAATGTATCAATATTTATTCTTTAATTGTAATAAATGTACCATACTAGAGTAAGATCTCAACAACAGGGGAAACTGTTACAAGGGACATGGGAAATTCTCTGTACTATCTTTGCAACTTTCCTGTAAATCTAAAACTATGTTAAATAAAAAAGCCTATTAAAACATAGAGTACACCCCAAATGTAAATTACAACTAACATTTGTGTCAAAACATGTTACCTACAATATCATATATAATCCCCTCCACAGCCTCATGAAGCAGATACTCTTATTTTACTTTATTTATAAATGAGGAAACTGAATAGAAAAGAATAGAAACTTGAGTAAGATCACAGAATTATCAGAGATTTGAAATGGGTTCCATCTGACAGGGGTCTGAACTTAACACTCACTCTGTTAAGGAAGGTTTGGCCTAGGACTCATACAGGGATGTAAAAACGGGATGTGGATTGATGCATTTATAATATTGACATTTCTGAGGTACAGACATATTTAGAAAATGTAAAGATGCCAAATTAAGACCTTTATGAAGAAAAACAATGGTCAAATTACTAGTTTATTTTCAATGTAATTTTGAAGTCAATTTGATACAGACTAAGTAGTGTGTCAATGCAATACTATGTAAGTTGAACAATGAGTGCAGGGAATTGAAGTACTGACTAGGGAAATCTGAATAGGCCAAAATATTAAGTAGTACTCTTGTCAAATAAAATTTGTTTCTGTCAAAACTTAAATTTTTTTTTGATTTGGTGATTGTCTGTTTTCAATAAATAGAAGAAATTAAAAATTAAAAAAATATTCTTTTACATTAACCTTTGCACAATCAACCAAGCATTGATATTTTGTTTTTTTCTTAGGGAAAAATGAGATTTCATTTCCAGAAATCTCTCACACAGGTATAACTGAATAACTAAAATCAAAAATATTTAAAAGCCTATCAACTAAATATGGAAGCTTAAGCAATGGTATATCAAAATTCCTAAGACATTGCTTTTTTTTTTTTTCTTTTTTGCGGTACGCGGGCCTCTCACTGTTGTGGCCTCTCCCGTTGCGGAGCACAGGCTCCGGACGCGCAGGCTCAGTGGCCATGGCTCACGGGCCTAGCCCCTCCGCGGCATGTGGTATCTTCCCAGACCGGGGCACGAACCCGTGTCCCCTGCATCGGCAGGCGGACAATCAACCACTGCGCCACCAGGGAAGCCCAGACATTGCTTTATACAATATAAAGCATCCTTTTTCCTTCAAAAGGAGAAAGCATCTAATCTTTTTTTAAAAGTATGAATTTCATGACAGTAAAATAGATAGATACTTGTCAAGTTTCTCAGAAAGTAATTCTTCTCACAAGAGGGATTATGTTTCTGTAGCTAGGGTAATTTTTTTTAACATAGTACTCACTCTTGCTCTCGAAAAAAGGCATCCTTTTCCCAAAAATGATTTTCTTAAATAGAGGCATTGTAATTGCTACCAAGATGCAATTTTCCTGGAGTTCTGAAAAAAAAAAAAAAAAAAAAAAAAACTTTATAATCTTTGGCAATTCTAGAATTCCAGCAATTTCATTCCTGGGCATATATCCAGAGAAAACTCTAATTCAAACAGATACATGTACCCCAATGTTCGTAGCACCACTATTTACAATAGCTAAAACATGGAAGCAACCTAAATGTCCACTGACAGATGAGTTGATAAAGAAGATGTAGTATATATATACAATGAAATATTGCTCAGCCATAAAAAAGAATGAAATAATGTCATTTGCAGCACGTGGATGGAGCTGGAGATCATTATACTAAGTGAAGTAAGTCAGAAGGAGAAAGACAAATACCATATGATATCACTTACATGTGGAATCTAAAATATGATACAAATGAACTTATTTACAAAACAGAAACAGACTCACAGACATAGAAAACAAACTTATGTTTACCAAAGGGGAAAGGGGGTGGGGAAGGGTTAAATTAGGAGTTTAGGATTAGCAGATACAAACTACTATATGTAAAATAAACAACAAGGTCTTACTGTATAGCAAAGGCAACTATATTCAATATCCTGTAATAAGCCATAATTGAAAAGAATATGAAAAAGAATATAATATATATGTATATAACTGAATCACTCTGCTGTAGACCTGAAACTAACACAACATTGTAAACCAACTATACATCAATAAAAATTTTAAAAACTAGAATTCCAATTCTAAATTATTATATATATTTTTTTTTACTGTTGTTTAAACAGCAAAAAAGTGGAAACTATATTAGTGCCAGATATCAGAGAACTAGTTACATAAATTTATGGCATATTCATCCAATAGAGTATAATAATGTTGATCAATATTTTTTTGCATGGAAGAGCATTGACAATTACATAGTTAAGTAAAAAAGCAGTTTATAAAATATTCTGAAATGATCTTATTTTGTGATTGTTTTAAAGTTTGGAAATAGATCCATGAAATTATTAGCAGTAGTTATTTTTAGGTGATAAGATTTTTGGTTGGTCTTAATCATCTTCCTTATGCTTATCTACATTAACATATCTTGCATACACACAAGTATGTACCATTTGTTTAGTGAGGAAAAATTATATGTTTAAAATTATAATTATATATAATTATACTATATCTATATGACTAGGTATAAATATTTCACAACAGAGGCAAAATCAGGTCCTAGCAATCAGGGGGATGGCTAAACTATGGAAATAAGCATCCTGTGTATTGAAAATGATAGGCAGGCTGATATTCTGCTCTGATCCTGGGCAATACAGTCTACTGGGTTGGGTACTTGGTTAAAAAAATACTTCAGTGTCCCCCAGAAAATAAGAATCAGCTAAAATTCTCACATGAAACTTATACTGATATGCAACATAGTTGAACCTCAAGCCTCTCCAGGCCTCTATACTTTACCTCAGGTCCCCCCAATCCCAGACTGATAGTCTCTGAGCTTGGGTATAATCTTTTGGTAGCTGGAGTTTTAAACCTTAAGTTCAGCAAATTCAGTTGGTTTGAGTTTTCATAAGGAATTGGAGTTATGAACTGTCCCACATTCTCATCCTACACCTGGCAATCCAGCCAAACTGAAATCCATGTCATTGGCAAGTGCCCCATTTGCCTTGCATTCCATTGTGCTGTATCTTCCACCTGGAAGATTCTTCCTCCTCATCCTACCCCCAGTACCAAAGTCTGCTTATCTTTAAAGGCCCTGTTTAAATGCTTCTTACCCTACCCCAGGGAGCCTATTCTTCTCTCCCACAAGTGGTGTGCTCTCTCTGTTTTGAATTTCTCCTCCCAAGGCCTAGGAAGACACCTTTGACCTACACCATCAGGATGAGTTTCTCCCTGCTGTCCTTGACCTTTCTTACTTTTTTTTTCCCCTTTAAGTTCTGTTAGATGCAAAGTAAGAAAAAAATAATTAGTCAATCAGCTTAAAATTATATTTATTAGTCTACATATTTCAGTCTGGAGTGTACATTGCTTCTCCCACTAGACTGTAAGCTTTTCTAGAGCAGAGACAAATCTCCAACTTACATCTGTGAGCACAGAGCCTGGTACCCAGTAGGTTTTCAGCATATGTTTATTACATTGATGCCTTCAGTGCTAGGATCGGGGGATGACACAGGTCAATGGATGTGAGGATGCTGAGAACTCAGATGTTAAGTCTCAAGCCACCTGTCTCTTTAAAACATCCTCAGCTCTCTTAGGAGGAAAGAAGGAGGGGCAGCCTCCACCTGCAAAAGTCTCAGCATGTCTGAGCAGAAACCTCAAGTGTTCACAGCAGCCGCAGCTCCAAAGCAGCTGTGTTGGCGCTCAGCTGAAGGGGTGGGTGGAGAACAGATGCAGAAGTACAGCTTAACAGAGTTCTGGCCTCCTAAGTGCAGGGGCACCAGGAGGTGTTTCCTAACTTTATGTAAATTACATCCTGGTCCTGGTATTTACATTCCCTGGTCTCTCTTGTAACAATCACCCACTGTAGCTTTTGCATTTCAGAAAGAAGGTCACAGGCCGATAAACCAGAGACAAACGGATCCAATTACCAGGCTGCCTGACCCAGCTATGACAGTTTTGAAATAATGCAAGGAGAAAAGAATGCAAGACCTTCACTACTTTGATCCTTATCATACACCCGGGACTGCAAGCCCCGCATATAAAATCTTCTCTAATTCCCTGAATGGGCGGGGGGGCACAGTTCTTGAGGCACTAGCCTGCTGTGTCTTCCCTTCTGCCTGGCAGAATAATAAAGCTATCTCTCTTATCCTTCAAAATCTCTGTCACTTTATTTCTGTTAGGCATCAGTGCACAGAGAGCCAAGATTTTTTTGGCAACAGCCTCTCACAGCCTTTAAAGATGCTCATGGTCAAGGTGACCTATATTCCTGTCCTATCTCCTCTATTAAACAATTCCTTGATGACAGGGATCTTATCTTTATCACTTCTGCATTCCTAGAGCCTGATACTGTCCCTGACATAAAGAAGATGCACATTAATATTTGTCGAAGGAAACGATCTAAGTGCCATTAGAATAGACTTTGTGTTTGGGGAGAACAGAAAGCAGGAGGAAAACAAAATCCCACTAATTTTTGTTTTGTGGATCAGATCTCGACTTCTTGTGTTCACATCCTCACATAATACCGTTTCATAAATAGTGCAGAGAATCCTGTGGATGGACGTCATGTTACAGAATAGGCTGAAAATAGTATGGAGAGTAAAATACTCATAAACACTATCTCTTAAATGCAAAAAGGGAGCTGTTTATGTCATCATCAAGGGACCTCATGGAAAAGTTTTCCACAGACTGAAAAGTTTTTCTTCATCTTTCATGAAAATGTTTATCTGCACATGTTGTCTGTGCTTAGAGTGGGGACACTCTCATCTAAATATAGCCCCTCACTTATGGATGTTTCCATCTGAGAATTGCTGCCGACATGCACAGCTAAGTAAAAAGGTATTGATGAAACTCCTTGATCTTAGGGACAATGTCTTGCCTGCCTCCTTGTTCCTGATGTCTGACACCCAGTAGGGACTCAGGAAACAGTTAGGTAAATGAAAAAGGTGAGCAATTACAAGGGATATTCTGATTGAAGGAGCAGTCCTCAAAGGCTTCAAATCATATATAGGACAAAAGTAGGCAAGATTGGGAGGTGGGGTGAGGGATAAGTACCTAGCCAGGGTGGAAAACAGGGAATACCAGAATAGGAGCAGCTGTTGGAGCCCCAGACACAGCAGGACAGGATTATCAGGGTTTACCTGCTTCATCTGGGAAAGCTCCCAGGAGAAAACAGCCTTGATGTGTACTCTGGATGAAGGGAGAGAAAGGTCCTTGTGAGTGGAACAGAGAGGATGGTATGAAGCCCATCTCAACCCATTAGAACAGGACCCTAGAGAAGGAGCACCTGATTTATGGACCCTTGGAGATCAGACTCATCTTTTCTCACTTTCTCCTCCCTCCTCCCTCTCTTCTTCTTCCTCCTTCTCTTAGTCTTCCTCCCCACAGGCATCAGAAACAACCTGAACTACTCCTCAGAAAGGCTGCACACACACTAAGCCTTAGTGAGAGGGCAAAGGAACTCTGGTCTCAGTTTACCAGTTGTTCCTTATCCCCATCCAGACCTGTACCTCATAAACCCACGCCCCCTAGACCTCACACATCACAAATGCATTTCCTTGAGGTCAACTAATAGCTACCCAACCCCTACTGCCCCTATGTAAGGGCCGGAGAGTCTTTCTGGGGCTCTGCCCCAGGCAAACTAGGCTTCCCTGCTTCCTCTCCAGTTCCTGAGACCACTCCTCATAATAATTGCTCACAGGAGTCTCTAGGTTCAGTCATATCATCACATGTAGAATGGTGCTGGGGATCGACTCTACCAGCATTGGCATTTTCAACGGAGGAGATCAGCATCTAGCTTTGCCCATTTCCTAAAGTGAGCCTGCTTGAGGCCCCGGAGCTGTCCTGTCCTTCAACTAGACTTGCAAGTCCAGCCAGTTCCAGGTCAGGAGCCCAGAAAGTTAATATTCTCCTTCTCTCTTCCTGGTTCATGTTCTGTCTGATTTTGATTCTATGATTTCTATAAGCACTGAAGCCAAATCTGGTCTCTGTACCCTGACACTGAATTAAATCTCAGAGAGAGAGTTTTGGGGGAAGTAGAAAAGAATAGCTTTATCACTTTGCCAGGCAAAGGGGGCCACAGCAGGCTAATGCCCTCAAAACTGTGTGTCCCCCACTTGGAGAGAGTAGTGAGGAGTGTTATAGTAATGGTTCAAAGCGGGCAGGATCAGCTTGTGGACGTTCTTCTGATTGGCTGGTGGTGAGGTAAGTGGGAGTCAGCATCATCAACCTTCTGGTTCCAACTGCTCTGGGGTCTACATGCTTGTGGGCAGCATACCATGATTAACTGTTAACTTTTTCCACCCGGAGGGGATTTTAGTATCTGCAAAACAGCTCAAAGATATCTTTGTGTGTATCTCTTGATGGGGAGCCAGGACCTTGCCCCAAGTCTGCACTATGGTTTCTCTTGACTGTTTATTTCTCCCTCGTCTCACATCCCCTCCTTTCCCTAATTAACAACTGCTTGAATCTGTCCATTGGAACTCAGTCATGGAGGCTGAATGAAGCCTATTTCCTGTAATCAAAGAAATGGGGGACAAAGAAAGGCTTTTGTGCCCAGGAGCCCCTCATGGCCCTGCTTGGTATCAGCACCTACTATATTCTGGATGCAAGAAGAATATGAGCTCCATCTTATTTTTCAAAGTTTTCACACTAGAGATAACGTAGACACATTGGTATCTAACACAAGGCAGTAATTGAAAGATAGGCAAACAGAGAGGCAGGCGAATTCTGGTTATGGGCTGAGACTGGAAATAGTCAGCTTAAAAGTACCACATTACAGCGATAGTGTTGCCAAAATCTTGTCTCTCTGTGCACCGATGCTGAACAGAAATACAGAGACAGAGTTATGGAAGAGAAAGAAAGAGTGGCTTTATTTCTTTGCCAGGCAAAGGGGAAACACAGTAGGTTAGTGCCTCAAGAACTGTGCTCCCCTCACTGGGGAATAGGGAGAGGTTATATAGTCAGGGGTGGTGGTCAGAGGTATGTGATAAGGATCAAGGCAGTAACAGTCTTGCATTCTTCTTTCTTCTGCAAAGTGTCAAAAGGGTGGAGTTGCTGACAAGATTAGGGTATGTGCAGGGTCTCAGGTGGTCTGTTCTCCTAATCTTGATGAGCTTTTCTGGTCCCTTTAATCTTGCCTCATGTGGTTTCGTGGCTGCCCCTCCCCTGATTAGCAACTGTTTGAATCTGCCCTTTGGAACTCAGGGAAGGCCATGTAGGCTGGAGTTTTGCCTACAAGATATGGGAGACAAAAAGGCCTCTGTGCCCGTGACCCCCACAGAGACCTGCTCGGCATCAATCCCCCCTTTTCTTTGATACTCCTCAAACTTGAGGAGAACAGAAGTTGGATGAGAAAAGGGAAAAATTGTTTTGGACAAAGATGTTAATCATAAACTCGGCAGAGGAACTTGGTTTTAGGGGAACTTGGTTTTCAATATTATTTTGAATACTGTGGTTCCCACTATCATTAGCATCCAGCCTGGTCTGGGAACAGGAGCCCATCGCTGAGAATCACCAATTCCCTTCTCACTCCTAGTCCCTATTTGTGACCCAATTTCTCTGAGCAATAGACATCTCCCTCCTTCCCTCCCTTCCTCCCTCCCTCTCTCTTTCCCCTTTTTCTTTCTTCCTTTCCCTTCCTTTCCCTCCCCTTCCCTTCCTTTACTCTTTTCTTCCTTGCTTCCTTCCTCTTTCTTTTCTTTCTTTCTTTCTTTCTTCTTTCTTTCTCTCTCTCTCTCTCTCCCTTCCTCCCTCCCTCCCTTCCTTCCTTCCTCCCTTCCTTCCTTTATTCCTTCCTTCCTTTCCTCCCTCCCATTCTTTCTTCCTTACTGTCTTTCTTTTTCTTTTTTTGTTCTGGTTCCTTTTCTGAGAATACCTCCCCCTCTTCTCTTTGCCTTTGAAAACTCTATCTTCCAAAGATCAGTCTAAATCCCATTCCTCTGTAATGGGCTCCCTGACAATGCCTGACCAAGAAAATCTTCAGAGTATTTATTGCTTGTCGTACATACAATTCATTATCACAGATAATTTCTTTTATGTGAGATTGTAAACATTTTAAGCATGGGGCTATGTCTCATACATCTTCTATCCCCTTTCAGGGTGTACAATGGTTCACTGCCATACTAGTTTAATAACTAGTTTTGTTACTGAGTCCAAGCTTGCTCTGCTTGCTGCACTACAGGCCAGTAAATTGGGAGACAAGGTGTTGAGGCAAGGAATAGTGACTTAATTTGGAAAGCTGGCAGACCAAGAAGATGGTGGACTAGGGTCCCTAAAAAACCATCTTATCGGGATCTGGATGCCAGTTTTTTTTATAGAACAGAGAGAGGGAGGAGGTGAGGAAGTAAAGTAAAAATGCCATTAGTTTTTCCTGGCTTGGCCTGCATCTGGGAGGGGATGTGGTAATTTCTTCTTTTCTGCAGCCATTCATAGGTGGGCAGAGTCAGATTGTCCCCCTGTGAGCTGACCATTCAGGCAGAGGGGCAGGGTTCTCTGAGGCAGGCCTTTACGTATGATTATAGTAACAAAAGCAACAAAAAGCAAAGATTTAAGTCATAGAAACAGATCCAACATGGGGGTCAGATTTTGCTCTTCTCTGTTACAGTTTCAAAAAATCCCTCTCACCAACATTTGCCAAACAACAATTTACAGAATGCTTTCCAAATGTAATGTCCTGAGTTGATTAATTTCAGGTGAATACGAACTCAGCCATGACAAGTTCAGACACTTGCAGTGAGGTGGGGTTGTCAGCATCACACTGTGGGCACCTCAACTACATTTCTTAAATACTATGATATTTTGCTTAGAATGTGTCCAAGAATTTAGTTTAGAGGAAATGTTCAGGACATTTATCCTATGACTCTCACAGGTACTCCTCATTTCAGAACTTATCCCTGTTTTTTTTTTCCTAGGGAAAAGGGCTAAAAGATTTTCTGGTCTTAGATTTTTCTTCCAGGTAGGACTGTAGTCAAACCACCAATTATGCTGACTTGTACACAAGGCTATAACGTTATGAGCATTGGCTTGTTAACAGAGACTATAGGGTCTAAATGCTTGGTTTCAATTTTAATAGAAGAAATTGTCAACAAAGGATGGGCTTAGAGTAAACTTTCCTTCATCAATGGGGTCAGTCTCTTTTCTTCTTCTCTCACTATATGAAGAAGGAAAAGAAAAAGCTCCTGAGATTTAGAGAAAAAGAATTAAAACTGTGTTCAGAAGTTAGGTTGTCCACACTCCTCATAAAATAACTTCTAAAGAATAAATTATAAAAGAAATCTATAAATACATAAAATCTTGAGATGCAGTCTTTTTAAACCTCAAAGAAAACCTAAGCCAAATTAAACAAAAGACCTTAAAGGAAGACTTCCATAGTGACAACATGAAGACCTGCTTGGACACTCTACCCCCGCAAAACAGCTATAAATGTTGAAAATTACTTTTAAAAAATTTTAAAATCTCTTTAAATTGTCCTGGGGGCATACAACAAATGCAGAAACTTTTGTTCGAGAAAATCTACTAAATCTCACTAACAACATAAAGAATCTATGACCCTAGAGTGCACCTGGTCTCAACTGGAACTTTACACTTCTCAGGCATATAGTATCCTTTTGTTCGAGAATCCCAATTTAAATAACATGGTGGTCATGTGTCACTTTGGCCACCAATCAACTCCATACTTAGTATGCTAGTTGACTTTATTGGAGGGAATTCATCAATATGTATAGCATTGGATGTCTCTTGTTACTGAATCCAAAAGGGATGCATCCCTCTTCTAGTTTCCTGGAATACCCAAGGAGCAGGTGCATGCTGAGGATCAGTGTTCTGGAAGATCCCTTACTGGACTTTGAAACTTGAGTGACTGACTTAAGACTTAGGGGCATCTAGAGGTCATATTAATTGCAGCAGTTGTGGGGTGTGAACCACATTATTCCTGTGATGTGTTCCTGCTGTCTACTCTACCAGACACCTGTGTCTTTTAATGAATTAAAATACAAATTCAAGGTATTGGGTATTTATCCAGTTCATAATAAGACTACTGAGGCATAATAAACTAAAAGTTAACAACGATTACATCTCATGTGAAATTTGTAATTGAAAAAAGAAGATTGATGACAATTCAAGACTTCTTTACAAAATATAGAGATGAAATATTTGACCTGAAAAATTGGACTTGGGACTCAGTTAGAAAAAAGGGAGAAATGATTGCTTTTTTAAAAGTCCCTGATTCCTTTTATAGGCATTTTTCATTTTTATGACCTTCACAGCAGGCTGTATGGATGTTTCTATTTAGAATTAACTAAGATTCCTGGTTTATTTGCAGAAAGTTCATGTTTAATTTTCTAAACAAATTTTTTGGCTAAAGGAGAAAAGAAATTGGGGGGTGAGTTGAGGTAGTATCACAAAGGGAAGGAGGAGGAGATCAATGGAGGGATGGAATACATATCTGTCAAATCTGTCTTCCTCCAGGAGCCATTGGACCCAGAAGAAAACCCAAAGTCCAAGACACCGTTTTCATGAGAGACACCAGGAGGCTGTGCTCAAGCAGAGCTGCATGGTATTCATCTGGGAAATGGTATCAGAGTAAATAATAGGCAGAGCCATTTTTCTCACCCCTCCTCCTAGTCCCAACCATATATCTAGCACATATTTGATTTCCAAGGTCTCGGGCAGCAAGAGAATGGATAGCAGTGAAAAGAATATTGGGGCACAAGCAAGCAAGGAAGTGTCTAGAACAAGATGTTGAGCAGATTTCTTGCTATATTGTTTTATTTGAGCCTGCAGACTTCAAGGAGATTAGCTGGGGAGTGAGTTAGAGTCTGTGGTTTGGGGATCCCAGGGCAGAAAACGCAGCTGGTGTCAGAGTTCAGCAGATAGTTTCTCGGGAGTAGATTCAGGCTTCTGAATCCCAGGGCAGAGAGACACTCCAGCCCAGAGCTCAGAAACTTCTCTGCGACCTCTCAGGTAAGCCCACGAGGAGCAGGAGGAGGAGGAGGACGTGTTGGCCATTTGCTGGCCCCGGGTCAGCTCTTCTTGGCTCAGGGTCCCCATTAGCATCAGCACTCTCCAGAGGACTGATCACTCCCCCCTCCGCAGCACCCGGAGCCTCCCAAGGCCTGGTTGCAGCAGTCAGCACTGTGGTGTCTGCTGTGGTGGGAACTGCGGGGCCTGTGGCGGCTCAGGCAGCAGCCCCCAGCCCTGGAGCTGCAGCAGTGCCCACAGCTGTGGCCACAGCAGGAAGAGGCTGGAGGTGGGCAGGGGTCTGGGCACTTGGGGGGACCTTCAGGGGTGGGACACTTTGGGAGGGGGTTGGCACTGCTGCTGGTTGTGCTGACAGGACGTCTTGGTGAGATTTCGGTAAATCTGAATGACAAAATAGAAGCAGATCCAGAAACTCAAGATCCAGAGACATTCCATTTTTCCTTATTTTGAAATCCTTCCCCAAAGTTTGGGAGGGATATCTAGAATATGCGCAGTGACAGAAACCTCTTTGAGACAATGCGTATGACTTCTCCACTTTTGTACCTCTAGGGTCATCCGCGGTTCTTGATTCTTACGTGGTTAATAAATGACTGCTGAACTAAGAAATCAAGCACTGTTTGAAATACTAAAATGGATATCTCATGTCATTTCAAAGACATGTTAAGTCCTTTGTAATTCTAACTACTTGAATCTATCTAGAAATGTTTTGCAGGAATTGGTAGAAGAGCTGTCATATCCTGATATAGATATAGATATATAGTACATATATATGTATATATACATCTGTATAATAAATTTGTGATCTGCAGAGTCAGGGAAAGCTTCCCTTAGAGCAATGGGCTCAGCACCAGCAGCCCACTCATTGCAGTACTGTAGCTGTCCTAGGTCACTTATCACTCCCGTATCTGACCACAGGGACAACCCTTCTCAGGTGGTTCCTGCTTGGTTTAGAGCAAACATTAGTCCTGACCCTATGTCCTTGTCCACCACTTTGTCCCCCTCCTCCACAGTCCACTCTATCTCTGTCCAGAGGCACTCTCCAGCCTCACCTTCATCCTGTTCATCACCCCACCACCCCCGGGTTCTAGAAAAGCACTCGCTCTGGTCTAATGCAGCCATAGACACGTCCCTGAGGAGGCCGAGCAGATGAGGGACACAAGGATGTGTCCCAACTGCAGGGACACAATTTACCTGGGCTCCAGGGCCGGGCTCAGGTGAGCCATGCTTCTGGAAGGAGCAGGATGTGGCTGTTGAACAAGTGAAGCACGTGCAGGTTCTTCCTGACATTCCCCCTCCGCTTTGTTCTTTCCACACTGAGCTGGGGTTCCCACTCCCAGCTTAGAGTCAGGGCTTTGGGGGACCAGTTCTATATGTGGCATTCTGTGAATCATACCCTTTCCCTTGTCTATGGCCCAAGGTTTGGGGAACCCATGGCCTCTAGATAGAGGATTCTAGTGCTGTGGCCCCCAAAATTCTTTTTCTTGAGAAGTCTTGAGTGCCCTTCTTTTCACCCTCTGTCTTGAACTTGCTCTTGTCCCTCCCTGAGAAAGTCTTTTGGCCACATGGGGTCTAGACCTACCTTTGCTTTGGGCTCCAGCAGCTTTTAGCAAGGTCTACTAGGTGCCATGAAGTTCTTCTTCACAATGAGTCCAGTCATGTTTCGTCTGGTAACCCAAGTCCAGTGGTGAACTGGACAGCCAATTAGTGTGCATCTCTTCTTAACTCTGCATTCAATGTCATCATTTTAGTAGCTTGAAATCTGACATGATGGGACTATTTACATCATTGAAATTGGCAACAATTCACCTCTCTTTTTTCCCAGATATCCCATTGTTAAACTTTACCAACATACCACTTTCCAGGTTTTAGTCCACTTCCTATGGGGTAAACATTGCCCTTACTTTTAGGTCAAGTCCATGAACCTGTGTGTGGGAATAGATTCCCTCAAACAGTGTACCAAAATCTTTTACAGAGCTGCTAGTCTAAGAATCCCTCATGTTGGATCTCAAAGGCTAGCATGTTTGTAATTGTACTTGGGTTAGCCTGTGGAGTTGGGGCTATAAAATGGTCTTACGTATGGAGTGTTGACTTTGGTTGATGTTGTGCTTTAATTCTGCCCTGTCTCATGGAATGCACAATGAGAGGCTTGGTAGCCCTGTCTATACTTCTACTGACTTGTAATATTTCTGAGAAGTCTCTCTCCCTCCCATCCTTTCCTCCCACACCATCTCTCTCTCTCCCTCCCTTTTTCTCCTTCAATATGTTTCTCTCTTTCTATGTGCACATGTGCACACACGCGTACACACACTCAACATATTCACACACAGAGACATGGGCACACCTACACTGTGGTAACCAATAAGAAAACAAGTGAGTTTTCTTAACATACAAGAAAATTAGTGTACATAAGGAATTCTTTCCATAATTAAAAAACAAAACCAAAAAAAAAAAAAACCCAACAACAAAACCAAAGCAAGAAACCACACAGAAACAAAACATTTCCTTCTATCCCAGATCATAGACACCTAGGATGAGAAAATTTAGTGTTGGATGTTCCCACTTATGGAAAGTTCCCTGTGGTATCCAACTCTTTTCATAAGATATACTTATTTATGAACCTCCTCACAAGACACTTCTAGAAACATCTACTATAGAAAATAGATGCCTAATGATGACAAAGTTGCTCTTGGTACTGATGATGAATTTGATAACAAGGACGAGGAAAATGTCTAAATTTCAAGCTTGCATTCCCTCCCTTCAAGAACCAGGAACTAAATGCCTTTGTGGTAAGTTTGGCTACCAACTCAGAATGCATGAGTTGGGATAGGGATGGGAAAAGAGATTTCTGGCAAGTATCTCTCTAGGAATGTCCTCCTGTTGCCCCATCTCTCTCCACTGATACAATGTCCCAATCTCAAGGCATCCAAAACTCACACGAGTGTCTCATGGAAACAGGGATGAAGTCATGGGCTACAGGAAACAGTTATCATAACAACCTCACCCACATCTGGGCCTTTAATCTGTGACCAACTCTGCCCCAGTCCTGTGAAAAATACTGACAAACAAACCTTAACCCCTGCACTCAAAGAGGTCACAGTCAAATTGGAGAGAGAAGCAGAAACACCTGAGAAGTTAGATGGTAATGCTGACCATCAGCACAAAAGAAACAGTAGAGGGGGCATGGCTCAAGCCAAATTCAAGAGTCTGCACCAGTGTTTCTCAGTAGGCGGCCTTTAAAAATGATGCCAGGACACCACTGATTCTGAATATCTGAGAATAGGGTTTCACATCAATATTTTTAAAAAGATACCCAGCTGATTATAATGTACAGCCAGAGATAAAAGCTGTTGATCACTCTAGACATAGAGGAAGAGATCCTTGTTAGATGAAGAAATTCGTTAAGGCTCATGGGAAAGGCAAGGCAGCCACTGGATAGTGGAGGGTGTACAAGAATGAAAGCAATGGTTGTCACACTCTGTTCCTGTAGGAGATCAGCATGAGAGGTGTACAAAGAAGTGTTCTGGTTTTTAAGAAAAGGAACAGGTAGCAGTCTTTTTTTTTCAATTCACAAAAACATTAATGCTCAACACGTTCTCAAGTATATGTTAGATATAGTTTTATTTAAACCTTTGCCATTCAAATATAGCCTTCACAATTAAGCTTCATAAACAAAATAATTAATGGGAAGGAAAAAATAATAAGAACACCCACTGTGACAACTTGCATACATGCTTGTTCCCGACGTTGCACAATACTGTCCAGTTAGAGACCCTGGGAAAGATGTAGAATCAGGAGGCAGAGTCTTCCAACAGGATGAACTTAGGGGCAACAACGAGATTTCTGATGTGACCTCTGTTGAGGTTTTCGATGGGTCCAATGAGAAAGGGAAACTGAGAAGGTAAAATGTGGGCATAGACCATAACTAACTCATAACTCAGGAATTTTTAGTAAGTTTGCCTCCTTCTATATGCAGTTGGGAGCCATATCTCTGAGTGGAGGAGTTGAGTTCTAGTCCCAACCTTACTGCTACCTTCACTTGTGACTTTGAGTCAGTGACATCACCTCTCCACACCTCAGGTCCTTTAGTTGTGCTCTTTCCAAGCTCAAAGAATCTATCGTTTAAAGGCCTCAAATGTCAGTCAGAAAAATGTACACATAACTGTCCCAATAAATTCTGAAAAAGAATTTAATAACATTCAATCTTAGATCTCAATAAAAAGATCTTAGAAAATTTAGAGTAAAAGGAGTATCACATTGACCACATGCTATGTATTAACAAACTCTGAGTTGAATTCATGAGCAGAAATGTCCCTGTATGTAAGAGCCACTAAACATGAAATATTTAGAAATCACCTGAATAAAAATTATTCAGAACCCAGATGAACAAAACTACAAAGTGACCTACAGAAGAGTTGAATTATGAAGAATCATACCATTCTCTTCAAAAGAAACAATAATCTACATAATTAATAAAACCCCAATCACAATTTGTAGCTTTTCTTGGGAACATAAATGACAAAATTATTTGAGTTAGTAACTTTCAAAATCTAATGTGATCAATAGGAAAACACTAAGATCTTAAAGATAAATCGGAATCATTTTTTAAAAAAAGAAAATTCACAAAACAGAAGTCAAAGGAACAATAAATATTTAGGAAAATGGGGCATCTGATTCTTTCTACATCTTTCCTGACATCCAGACTGACTTAGGTCCCCCAGTTTGTTCACCCATAACATGATTTACTGTAACTGCTTGTTTGTCTTTCCTAGTAAACTATTGTAATAATCATATTTTTTGTTTCCTATATTTGTAATGTTTTGACATCTTTAGGGACCACTGATGGCTAGGGAAAGACTATCCCTCCCAGAGATAGGTAATTCCACCTTTCCTATCAAACCCACCAATCCCAAGTCTATACCCCACCTCCTTTCTAACTCTCATACACCAAGCCAGTATTTCCCTTCCCCCAAACCATCCCAGGGCCAGGCACCAGGCAACTACAGACAGCCCCTATTCCCCAAAGCCGTCTGAAATTATTCAAACTAGCCAGTCCTAAACTGTTTCTCCTGCCCTGTCTTTCCTTTCCCATGGAAAACACAGTAAAGGCTGTGGCCTCTGTTTTCCCATCACTCCTGCTGCTGTCCCCAAAACCCGGCGCACCGCCATGTGGCCGTGTGAGACATGATGTGCCTCCTTCTCTTTGGAAATGTAAGTGATAAACATTTCCAATTGCATCGACCCCTCCATGTCATCACCTTTATAAACTAAGACTCAGGCACAGATCAACTAAAAGCTCCATGTTCACCACCAGGGTCTGTCTCATGTTAGGTTCTTAGTAAACAAATATTTGTTGTTATTATTTGTGGCCTTTCTTCATAACTTCAATTGTTCCATGAAAATTGTAATATTCATGTTCAAATGAGAGGTTATTCTTTTCATCTTCTTTGCTGCATCATTTGTCTCCTGTGTGTTTTTTCAAGAATGAATTTCAGTGCACTTTTCCACACCATTTAATGATGTCTTATGGTTTCTGTGTTTATGTCTTTTTGTTACACGTCTGCAAAGTTGGATTTTCCCGGACCAACTTTTAGCAGGAGGTTCCTGTGGAGGCAGTAGAGGTGGGGAAGGACCTGGCGGGTCATTTTCCAGGTTTCTCTGCTCAAGGATCCCCCCTTCTGTTGCTACAGTGAAGGACGGTTAGCCATTTCATCTGGACTCTCAGGACATGATGTGGTTCAGGGGAGGTCTCAAGCCAGCCCTGCGACCCCCACCCATTCCTCAGCTCCATATCTCCACTGGCCTCTGCCACCAGGGGCCCTACCTCTGCATTCCAAGGGGCTCCACTCCCTTTGCTAAGATGCTTCTTCCTGAGATCTGCCACTCCAATCTGCTATGAGTAATTCAGTGTCCCGCAGACACCCCCAGTTTTATCTTAGTCCTGTTCATAGGTGTTCCCACTCAGGGTGGAGCTCTCTCCTGGCAGGGAGTATTGGCTGGTTATTCCTGAGACTTGCCATTGCTAAGCCCCTGTGCCCTTGCTATTCTCCATGGCCCCATCCACAGCTGCCTGTGCAGGATACGTGAGACCCTCACCTTGGCCATACCCACACATCATTCAGAGGCTGCAGGATTTCTCTGTATCCCAGATTCACTGAAGATGTAGTGTGTATGTCTCTGTGTGTATGTATCTCTGCATATGTGTCCTGTGCTCCTTTTTGCTTTGTATGACTTCCTGGAGGAAAATTGGTTAAGATTTGAAACTAAGCTTCTCTCATGTTTTAAAGGAATAAAAACTGCTGCTTACATAAAATCAGTGAACAGAGCAAGATAAAATATTGCATTCATCTTATAATCAAAGATATATTAAAGTGCAAATAGAGAAAGAACAATAATCCCTAGAATTTACGGTGGCCATGATTGCTGATTATTTGTATTTTCCAGTCTACATATTTTCCAGGTTTCCACAAAAACACATTTTCTTTTTATAATAAAACAAAATGAACATTTACATTTAAACCCACACACAGACACTTACACGCGTGCGCACACACACACACACACACACACACACACAAGGCTTCTCTGACAGGGAAGAGGATGATTTGGAGGGAAATTGCTGCAGGAGCGAGGCCAGTCCATTGGCCATTTCCCTCATCCAGGTGACCCTCATCCAGGTGACAGAAGTGAGAGGGCTCCTGGGCTGATAGCCATGCTCTTCCTCTGTCCTTAAAGTTCTTTCTAATCTTCCTGACTCTAAATCCCAATCCTCTACATAAAAATCTCTGTTTTGTGTAGCTTTTCATTGACCCTGCCTTCATCTGGAATGCACTATCCTCCCCCTGATTTCAGCATGGTCCTCCCCATTCCCTCAGCTCCTCTGTGTCCCTCTGATGGTCCCTTCCCAGTCATCAAGTGGTGTCTTTCTTCTCCCACCTCACCTGGGTCACAGCTCCTGAGACTTCCTCCTGCCTGCCCAGGCCAGTGCTTTGGTCTCACTCTCTGACCATGTGTTTTCTTCCCCATCACGAGCTCCTGCTTCCTTTTTCATTTCATATTTTTGGAACAATTATCTGCTGAATCTTTTATAGCAATGATGGAGAGAAAAGTTTTGAATTTCAATTAGTTCACAAATATATATCTAACCCTAAAAATGATCATAGAAGGCATTAATATAAATGGAAGCAAGCTAATTTTTCAACTAGCAATTCACAAAAAACACACAAATATATCTTGTGGACAACTCACCTAGAGCTAATTTGTAAGCAAAATTTTGGCTTTTAGAAAATTGGCATTCAGAGAAAAAGGGAAAAATAAAGAAACTGGCATTGGGTGACTATATTTCTTTTAAAAAATGTGAAGGTCCATAGTGAGCTTGAAGGATTTATGATGCTTTGATTTCTCATTACAAAAGTTTTTATTTAGGTCTCTGAAATTTCCTCAGGAGCAGATAGTTTCAGCTCAAAGCTAACGAAAGGGACCATAAAGTATGACAGAGGCTCCCTGCTTCTTCAGGAGGTGGCCTTCTTTCTTAGGTTCCCCATCCCTAATTACCCAGAGAACTGGTTAGAAATGGGATGAAGGAGGAGAAATTACCTACAAGTTCTTCATCATCCAGCTGAGAAATGAATAAGCTCCCCTGTGAGTGGCAGGACAGCACAGAGCAGCTCTGGTCCTCTAGGCAGAGGCAGATGGTGGGGAGGCACAAAGCAGTGTAACACTGGGTCCATGGGGAGCCTGACAACAGAGCATGATACTCGGAAGTTGTGCACTGTGCTCTCACTGACAGCAACTCCACCTGGGACAGGGGACTCTCATCTGCCAGCAGAACATCGCTACTGAGACTCAGTCAGCCTACTGGGACCAAGTCCAAGCTCGCTCTACTCGCCACACAACAGGCCAATGATTCGGAGACCAGGTGTTGAGGCAAGGAATATGACTTTATTTGGAAAGCCGGCAGACTGAGAAGACGGCGGACTAGTGTCTAGATGCCAGTTTCTTTTATAGAATCAGAGAGGGCGAGGTGGTGAGGAAGTGAAGTAAAAGGGCCATCAGTCTTGCAAAACATCTCCTGGAATGGCCAGCCTCCATGAGGGGATGTGTTAGTTTCTTTTTCTAGCAGCCACTCACAGGTGGGCAGGGTTCCGTGAAGCAGGCCATTATGTATGATTAGAATAACAAAAGCAACGAAAAGCAAAGGTTAAAGTCAAAGAAACAGGTCCAACGTGGAGTCCGATTTAGCTCTTCCCTGTTACATTACCTTCCAGGATTAACCCATAATTGATGGTGGGGACAGGATGAGTGTATGGTATCTATCAAGAATGAGCCACTGTGGATGTGGGAGACAGAAAAGATGGATGGTGTGGGAGGATGGTTGTTCTAGGAGTGAGACATCAGGCCATTATGTATGATTAGAATAACAAAAGCAACGAAAAGCAAAGGTTAAAGTCAAAGAACAGATCCAATGTGGAGTCGGACTTAGCTCTTCCCTGTTACCTACCACAGAGTCCAACCTTTTCCAGATACATCCAGCCTATGGTATTGTCTCTATACATTTTTTAATTAGCTCTCATTCTTTCCTTTATCTGCCAAGCTTCTCTTTCCAGGCCCCCAGCCTCTTTCTCCGCTGGTGCCTCCCCAGCACCCCCTCCTCGGGCTCACAGCTCCCTGCGAGCTCCCACATCACCTTCACACTGGCTCACTCCTGACTGTAGACTCACCTGTGAGGAGTTGACACAAATGACAAGACCGGTCTGGGCATGCCCTTAGGGGATATGGGGATTCCAAGATGAGCCACTAGTCTCTGACAGGAGCAGGAGGGGCCCCTTGCACAACCTATTCGTGCCAGGTCCCTGCCGGCACTACCCTGGCTCCTTGCTATCTCCACTAAGGAGGCCATGAGGATGGCCGGAGCTCCTCTTGGACCAGCATTGTAGTTGAGCTTCAGAAAGTCACCTGCTTCCTCAGGCCAGGGTCCCACAGCGCATTCAGGAGAGGAGATTCCCAGATCTGGCATCAGGAGCTTTTTGCTCATGTCCCTGTTATGCTAAGAAATCAAAGGTGTCCTGGTCCCTTACTTGGCCCCCGGGGAAATGTCTACCTGCCCAGAGACCCAGCTGCGTCTCTGCTTGTGGTCCCCACAGCTCCCAGGCTGTCCTACCCTCAGCTCCTCCCCAGTCCCTGCTCTGTGCAACCCTGCACCTGGGGCACTAAGACTCTGTGTCCCTGTTCGGTAGCTCGTGGGAGGCTGCCGGGGCCAGGCGCCCCTGTACCCAGCAGCGTTGATGGGGAAGGAAGGGGACGAGGAAACGCCGAGCTCTCCACTTTTGTAGCTGTCCTCCTCCCCACACCGGGCTCGTGGCTGTTTTGGATAATATGGATGTTCTAAAGTTAACGAAGAGAAGGGAATGACTACTGCGGGCAACTAGCAGTTTCGATCACAGTATGACTTTGTAGGAAAAAGTGGCTGGACCTCTGGGTATCTAGAAGTAGGGTGTCCTGGATGTGCGGCATTATATAGGACAGAATAACACCTGTGATCTTCACCACAGAAAGCGAGGAAACTCATACCTACGATGCCACCTCCGTGGGTCCAGACATGAGGAGGTGCCAGTTTCTGGGGGTGAGGTGGAAAAATGGATTTGGCCATCACCTTGGGAGTTTCCAAAGGTGTGGCTCTGAATGGGGTGTGCACTGCATTTGGGGGATGCTGTGAGCACTCCCTGGGTAGGGGAAGGGAACTACTGACTTGGCTTTCTCTGTAATTGAGGAAAACTATGAAAATGTCTAAAGGTGGAGCTTTAAGAAAGCTCAGTGAAGGGGCTCACCGACCTGGTGGTAGCCTCTTATTACATCTCTTTTCTTCTTTCTGCCTGAGACCCAGATATCATGGTTAGAGCCCAGCACCCTGTGCACTGGCAGTGTTGTGGATGGAAGCCAGAACTAAAGATGGAGAAGGAACAAAGGAAAAGGGGCCCAGGTCCTGAGGACATCATGGAACTACCAAGTCACCCTGGGCTAATCCCTGCAGATGTTCAGGATGTGAAATAAATTTAATCCTCTAGTTTATTTAAGCACTGTTATTTCAGCCAAGCTCAATTCAAGTCAAACTGAATTTCTAACACAGACACACAAACAAAAACAAGGTACGATACAAATACAGACATGCCAGAGCTCATAATGTATACAGAAGAGGCAGATAAATAAAGGAGCTTCTCATCACAAAAGGAGCCCAAGAAGCCCCAAGTAACACTGTGGCAGAAAATTCAGCTGCTCTCACTTAAAGAAGGAAGTTTCTATAAATGGACCTGGGTATCCAACTCCATTTAGACCTTCCCTGACCTCAGACTAACTTAGATACCTTGTGAAGAGCTTTTATATACCATCCTGATATATAAGTGATATAATTAATATCACTTCTTTCACTGGTCTAAAAACTTCATATTCAATATACAATGCCTACCTCATATGAGGTCTCCAGGGCATATCTGATTAATAGATAAACAATAAAAGAAGGAAAGAGCTTTTTATTTTTATTACAGGAAGAGCATATTTTGAAAGCAAGTTATGCCAGTTAGATGTTAACTTATAATAAGTTTGTCTGTGCCACAGCTACTGATGGTGCTGCTGATGGTGACAGTGATGTTGGTGCCAGAAGTGACCTAATGTGAGTCATGCTCTTGACTAATGGCCTCTTAGCCAAGCCCACTCTTGCCTCCATGGGTGCTGCCATCACCTGGTGGTGGTAAAGGGCATGTTCATGGAAGGTCAGAGCCTTGGCAGTTGTACCCTCTCCTCCTTTCCTTTCCTCATATACCTTAAATAAGATGTCAGTGTTTGTGTGTCTATTCTCTTAATGTTGGATATTTAGACAGTAATTGATTTTTCCCTAACCATAAATATTGCTGTCTACCTACTTTAAGGAGTGTTCTTGTGTACACATGCAAGTGTTTGACTAGTTAAGGTACAAAATTTTAAAATTGTTGAGACAGAGATTGTCATTTTTTTTGTTGTAATATTTATGGAAATTTTACCTCCAGTGACCAGATGAAAATTGACATTCCCACCATAGTCTATAGTAACATCTCTTTCTCAAACTCAGTTAGTATTTAATAATATAAAACTGTTGTTTTTCATATTTGCCGAATCGAAGGGCAAAAATGATATCAAACTGTTTATTTAACTTGTAGTTCTCAAAATACCTATGAGGTTTGGCATCTCATTTTACACTCATTTACTGCATGAATTTCTTCTGTTGTAAAGGGCCTGCCCATCCACCTGTCCAGTCTTCTTCTTTTTTTTTTTAACATCTTTATTGGAGTATAATTGCTTTACAGTGTTGTGTTAGTTTCTGCTGTATAACAAAGTGAATCAGCTACATGCATACATATATCCCCATATCCCCTCCCTCTTACGTCTCCCTCCCACCCTCCTTATCCCACCCCTCTAGGTGGTTGCAAAGACGGAGCTGATCTCTCTGTGCTATGCAGCTGCTTCCCACTAGCTATCTATTTTACATTTGGTAATGTATATATGTCAGTATTACTCTCTCACTTCGTCCCAGCTTACCCTTCCCCCTCCCCTTGTCCTCAAGTCCATTCTCTACATCTGTGTCTTTATTCCTGTCCTGCCCCTAAGTTCATCAGAACCATTTTTTTCTTTAGATTCCACATATATGTGTTAGAATACGGTACTCTTTCTGACTTACTTCACTCTGTATGACAGACTCTAGGTCCATCCACCTCACTACAAATAACTCAATTTTGTTTCTTTTTATGGCTGAGTAATATTCCATTGTATATATGTGCCACATCCCATCGTATGTGTGTACCACATTTACTTTATCCTTTTATTGGTCAATGGACATTTAGGTTGTTTTTTGTATCTTGGCTGTTGGGACTAATGCTACAGTGAACATGGGAGTGCAGATATCTCTTCAAGATCCTCATTTCATTTTTTTTGGATATATACCCAGAAGTGAGATTGCCGGATCATATGGTAGTTCTTATCTCCATCAAAACTTCAATGGCATTTTTACAGAAATAGAAAAACATATGTTAGGATCGTTACTACAAAAATAATTTAAGATAAGTTTTGGGGAGGGTGTAAAAAAACTAGAACCCGTACACACTGTCAGTGGGAGTGTAAAATGGTGTACTCACTAGGAAAAGCAGTATGGAGGATCCTGAACAGTTAAAAATAGAACTGCTATGAAAATTTTTGTACAGGTTTTTATGTGCACGTGTGTTCTCATTTTCTTGGAGATAAATCCCGGAGTGGAACTGCAGGATAACATGGTAACTGCATGGTTCACATTTGGAGGAACTACAAAACTGTTTTCCAGAATGGTTGCATGCACTATTTCATGTCCATGCCAGCAATGTATGAGGGTTCCAATTTCTTCACAACCTTGTGAACCCTTGTTATTTTTGTATTTTTTTATTACTGTCATCCAAGTAGGTGTGAAGTGGAATCTCATTCTGGTTTTTTTTTTTTTTTTTTTTTTTTTTGCGGTAAGCGGGCCTCTCACTGTTGTGGCCTTTCCCGTTGCGGAGCGCAGGCTCCGGA
>NC_041217.1:73958431-73987469 GCF_002837175.3 Physeter macrocephalus
CCGGGGCACGAACCCGTATTCCCTGCATCAGCAGGCGGATTCTCAACCACTGCGCCACCAGGGAAGCCCTCATTCTGGTTTTGATTTGCATTACTTGATAACTAATTACGTTGAGCATGTTTTCATGTGCCATTGTCCATTTACATATCTTCTGGGAGAAATGTCTGTTCAGAGCCTTTGTCGGTTTTTAATTGGGTTATACGTCCTTTTTATTACTGAGTTGCTGAGGTCTTTATATATTCTGTATATAATCTCTTGTCAGATTTATGATTTACAAGTACTTTCTCCCATTCCTTGGGCTGTCTGTTCACTTTCTTGATAGTGTCCTTTGACGCGTAAAAGCATTACGTTTTGATGGTCCAATTTGTCTGAACCTCAGCCGTGAGCCAGGTGGCAGAAACAAGAGTGGGACATAGGCCCCGACCCCAGTTTCACACCCCGTGACCCTCAGGCCACTCTCTGTCTCTCTTAGCAGTGGACTGAGCCAGGGGGACTAGGCAGGCTCAGACTGCCATGCCCCTTCAGCCTAGATCATTTAAACATTTATGTAACATTTGTTTAAATGAGCGGCTGGGGCATGAAATGAAGACAAGAATGAGGCAGACACCCTCCCCAAAGGTGGTTGAGTGGCAAGGAGTTATCATTGAGGATTGTCCCTCCGGGTTCCAATTCTCATGCCAAGCATTTTAAATCAAACGGAAGGAGTTCTGTTAAATACACCTTTCTCCATCTACTTGAATTCCAAATAGTTTTCAAATGCTTTTGTCATGGCATGTGGAAAAACTAAAATAATTTATGTGCAGCATGGTAGATTAAACCCACTAGGCTGCTTGTGGTTCAAAGTATTCATCCCCGGGGGCCCCCAGGCCCTTCTGCTGAACTCATAGGAGAACCTAGAGCTCACAGTCTACATTGCTCAGGGCAATCCCCTCCAGAAGCTCTATTATGCAATTGCTTTTCTATGATTACCCTTCTGGAAAATTCTTCTGGCTTAACCCTTTCTCAGACTCCACTCTTACCAAAGCGTCCTATGTGTGTGTGTTGCAGGGACGCTGAGCTATAAGAGATCTAAGGAGAATGAAAGAATGGACAATGTCCAGGACACTTCATAAGTAGGCAACAGAAATTTACTGTTGTGAGAGGGGAGGCGAGAAGGGAAGATCGGGATCCAGTATAAACCTTGGGTGACCAGAACAAACAGGACACCTCCTATGCCCTATCAGCCCCATGAAGAGAGATAGGAGCAGGAGAAGCTTCATTCTAGAGCTTCACTCTGGAGATTTTTCCTACAGATTTCTGTGATACCCAAGGTCTGGGTCAGCAGCTGTCCCCAGAGCATTCACAGCACCTGGTGCCCCCCGAGGGCTCACACTCACAGCAGTCAGGGCTCTGGTGCCGGGCCCGTGGAAGAGACGGGGCCTGTGGTGGCTCAGGCAGCAGTCCCCACAGCTGGGACCACAGCAGGAAGAGACTGGAGGGCACTTTGGGAGACACTTTGGGGGGCATTTAGGGACAGGGCACTTGGGGATGCACTTGGGAGGGGCCTGGCACCTCTGCTGGTTCTGCTGGCAGGACATCTCGGCAGGAGGTCAATCAACCTGCAACAGGATAATTACATAGTTTTGAAAGGTTAAATCAAGAGCCCTGCTTTCCACCTCCTTTAGCGTCAATCCATGATAAGTACATTCTAGAACACATGGAAAAACATCCGAAGGAAATAACATACGTCTTTCGTCTAGTGAAAAGTGCATAGATTTAAATCCAGATGTAGTAAACATTTTATTCTCCTTAGCAGCAGGGATTTCTCCACCCTCACAGTTCTGCATGCAGTATTCAAGTCTCTGAAGTGCCATGTCTTAACATAAAATAAGCCCCTAATCTCAATGAGGTAGATACACACCTTTTATAGCCCAGGGCAGCTTCCAGAGTAGCAGCTTCCACACCTCTTCCCTTAGAAAACAAAACTCTTTTACATATTCTGCATATTCTCAGCCTCTAGAAAACATGCATATTAAGGAAAGGACTGTCTCCCTTTTTCAAAGCTATATTCCAAGTTTATGCCATAGAGTAAGGCCTCAGTACATGTGTGATGAATTAATTAATTAATGGACCAATACATTTAATCCCAAATCATATCATATTCCTTACTCTCCTGCCATTCAGTAAAACCATTACATGAAACATTTGGTTCCCATTACCCTCTGGATTAGAAATAATTCTGCTCTTAGAACACTGAAGGTGTAACATACACTCCCAGGAGATTTTTTATTAACCTACCTATATTTTGACATAAAATTTCTGAGGCTAGGAACTGAATATTTTTCATCTCTCCCTCTCACATATCACCTAGGCAAAGTGCCTGGATCCGGCATACAGTATTTTTACAATGGACATTGTTTAAGCATCTTCCTTGTGCTTTCTCTTGTACTAAACCCCCAAAATTCAGTGAGGAAGGTACAAATCTGCTCATCTTACAGCTGAGGATTTTTATTGTTTAAATGAAATCTTTGAGGTCACCCAGCTCATAAACAGCAGAGCTGTACTTTGATCCCTGATATCCCGATTTCTATTTGAGAGACGATTTACGGATAATAGAACTGCTGTGTAAGGAGGGGTAGGCAAATAGAGAGTCCCACTGAGAGAGTGGATTTAAGAAAGACAAAAGGACAAGGAAGAAAGAAGGTCATGAGAAATGGAGACTGTGCAGGATGAGAACCAGCCCGGAAGAAAGTATTACATGGAGCCGGAAGATCTGGGAACAGCTGGTCTGAGTCTAGCTTTTGGAGAAGAATTTACCCTAAGTTGTTTGAATTTCACATGCCATGTATATATATATGTATATGTGTGTGTGTGTATATATATACATATATACACATATATATACATTATATATGTATATATGTATATATATTATATATAATATATATACATATATATGCCATGTATATATACATGGCATATATACATTTCACATGCCATGTATATATATGTATATGTGTATATATATATATATATATATAATATGGGATTTCTGAGTTAAACTCTAGAGTACTGGTTAGAAACACAGGCTCTGGAGTCTAATTATTTGGGTTTGAACACTGAGAACCAAGTACTTGTTATGAAAACTTAGTCAAGTTTGGCGCCACCTCAGTTTTCTCACCAGTGAAGTGTGGATAATAACTGTAGGTCCTTAATAGCAGTGTTGTGTAAATTGTGTGAATTAACAGTGTAAATCACTTGTTACTTGTGTAAATTAATTGTTACTTGTGTAAATTGAGCTACACATCAGTTAGAAGAAGGCATGCCTATAATAAGTACAAATATTGAGAATAGTATAATTACATAGTTCTGAATTGGGTGTGAAGACAGAGACGTGGCTGGGCTGTTGGTAGACTAGGGTTGAAACCTGATTTAGCACCTGTTCAATGCCAAGGGCATGGAACAACCATGAAATGGTCATGTGGGTAATGTCTTTAAGAATAGTCATGGTTTTGCCTATTATTTACAAGTGCAAGAAGGCTTATTTTAAAAAAGCAAAAGTGTTCTTATTCTAAGCTTTACATGTGTTCCACTGTTTAGTTCACTTTCATTTTGACTTAACTCTTGTGGAGATATCCTGCCAGCCAATCCAGCAGCAGTAAGAGTCCCTCCCAGGGCCTGCCAACATGCCCATCCCCAAGCCCACCTCCAGTCTCCTCTTGGCACGTGGGTGGCTGTTGATCCAGCTCTGGCCACCACTACTCCCTGAGCTACCACAGGTACCACAAAACCCACTAATGTTAGCTTCAGAGCCATGGTAGAAGCAATGACAGTCTGAGGACTCTGCCTGCTGCCACAGCTCTGGGGCACAGCTGTTGACCTCAGAAGGCCAAGGCTGAGAGACCCAAACCACCAAGAACTCATCCTCCTCCATTGCTTCTTTTCTACCTTCCTAGGATGACCATCTTGGGATCCAGGAGGTTTACCAGATAGAATTCTCTACTCAATCTGTTCTTGGAGGTGCTCTCTAGCGATTCTGGCATAAGTGAAAATCATTCTACCCTTTTCTTTTCACACTATTGACCCATCCTTACTTGAGTCACATTTCCAGTAGTCTCATATCACAAGAATCCTTAATCATCCTTTTACCCTCCCACCCACTTGGGTTTCTCCCAAACATAGATTCCCATAACCATGGAATCCTGCCCCTCTTCCCACTACAATACCTGAACAGGCTTATTCAGAGGTCCAAGGCTGTATGGAGCTGAATCCTGGAGAAATGGAGCTCTTCAGACCTCCTGAGGTTCAGATCTGCCTCTTACCAGAGGCTTGGTGGGGGACCCAGAGCACGATTCACCTAAGGGCTCCCCATGCCCATTGTTCCAGGCAAAGTCCCTTCATCAGCTCTAGTCCCCACATTCTCTAGGATTCTGCTGTGAATGCTGGTGTCTGGTGATGACTTCCAGGGTAATCTCCCTCTATGTCTCCCACCTGCCCTGTCCTGCAGCCTTGACACTCAATATTTCTTTCTCTCCATTTTCATCAGCCTACAGGGACAACCCCAAACTCAACCTTACTGGAATCCTGTGAGGGCAGCTAACGGACATTGTTGACTAGGTGTTGGTATTTGGGGAATTTCTTTTCCATCCATTTAACATCTGACTTCATCCCAAGGAAGCCTTCAGTATTATCTAGGACCTTGGTGACCTCACAGTGCTCTCCTTCTTGCTGGCCCCAGAAAAGAATAATATTGGAAACAAAGAGAAAAAAATAATAACTGCTAACACTAATATATCTGTTGGTGGAACCAAGACGACTGTATTTTGTAAATGCTCTCCCAGGTAATCATAAAGTACAGGAAAAGTTGAAAACTTCCAAACTTCTAGACAGAGAGGAAGTTTTGCTAAGAGCGGAACTGATCTGGGAAGGCTCCTGAGAGAAAGGCAAGTTGCAGATGGACCTTGAATGATATACAGGGGCTCCAAAAGTCTGTTCTTGTGGAAAAACGGTATCCTAATTACAAAATATTTCATTTGTAAGAGCAGAAAAATATCAGTGTTTACCTCATTCCCAGAAAAAAATAAGTTAACATACGAAACCTTCCCAATTTTTAATTTTCTTTTTTTTTTTTTTCGGTGCGCGGGCCTCTCACCGCTGTGGCTCCTCCCGTCGCGGAGCACAGGCTCTGGACGCGCAGGCCCAGCGGCCAGAGCTCACGGGCCCAGCCACTCCGCGGCATGTGGGATCTTCCAGGACCGGGGCACGAACCCGCGTCCCCTGCATCGGCAGGCGGACTCTCAACCACTGCGCCACCAGGGAAGCCCTTCCCAATTTTAAGTTGTTAATTGCCTCGAATATTTTCAGCCACTTATTTTGACTAATATATTCACCAGTGATCAAAGATGATCTAGCAAATGAAGTAACAAATAAATATTAAAGAAAGTTTCAGAAATGGGATTACATGAATTATTTCTGTGCATTGGTCCAACGGCTGCACCATATTAATTCGTTGGAAGTAACCAGGGGAATGGAGAGGAGAAAGGCAGGGCTTCCAGAGAGAGTCCACTGAGCTCAGGAGGAAGCCAGCCGAGCAGTGTGCTAATTTCTGCGAATGATTTTGATGGGCCAATTGTGCTGTTGGGAAGTTAAACTGTGAATAGAGTATCAATGGCCTTAACTATTAAACATACAGTTTTGAATTCTTGCTATGAGCAGTGGCAAAACATGGAAGTTTCCTAGCAGGTAAAATATGAGGTTTGGGGAATCATCGCTATCCAGGAAACCAGGAGAACTATGTTCAAGTCCCAACCTTGCCAGTACTTTCATCTGTGCCTTTATGTAAGTCACTTTACTGTTCTGTGCCTGTTTCTTCACCTGAACTTTCTCTTGACTCTAAGAGTCTCGATTGTAGAGAAAATTACTATTTAACAGGCCCACTGAGTCATTCATCAATCCATTCATTCAAAAAATACTCATTGAGTACCTACTATAGGACAGACTCTCTTCTCAGTACTGGGAATCCACAGAAAACCCACAAAATTCCCATCCATATGGTGCCCACAGAGTAGCAGACATGGTTATCCCAGCCTCTCTGAAAAACAATTTGAAAAAATTCAACACTAAGTGCTAGTTTGAAAAGCATTTAAAATTTGGGGGAGGAAGCTATTTCTATTACATGATGAAGAAAGTCTATCACAAATAAATGCCCATCATGATCTTAATTTATCATTAACCTGAATTGTCTAGCATATACAGTCAAAAAATAAAAAAGAAATACAAATAGAAGGAAAAATAATTTAAAATAAGAAAATAAAACAATTATTTGCATCTAATATGATTATAAATCTAGACTATACACAAGAATATCCTTAGAATTAGTGAAAACAATCATCGCCTCTCCAACCAACTAAGTACGATATAACATAAAAATCTAGTTGAAGCTCTGAGAGGAAATTATATTTTTTTTTAAAAAATGCTCAGGAATCACCTCATGAAAAATCATCTTAATAAACTCTTAGAAGCTTATATTAATGAAGCTGCAAAACTTTGCTGTCAGATACAGAAGTTGAATAGAGAGACATATCTTTTCTCTGGAAGGGAAGAATAGACATAAAGAGGTCAATTTTTCCCAAACCAAATTGTACCTTTGGTGCAATTCCAATCAAAATTGTATTGAGCATTTTTGTATTTGAAAAAATGATTTGACTTAATATGGAAATCTAAGTATGTGAATCACTTTAATATTTTTAAAAAGAATAATGAAAGGATAATAATAGTAACACCCTACTAGATATTTTTGAAAGGATGGAGCTTTTAGAAAAACCAAACTTGCATTGTGTTTGCACAGCTCTTCCCAGAATCTGATGCTCTGAGGTTCTGCTTCACCCTCTCCCTGCCTGAGACACCAGTCAAGACCCTGGTTCTCGGTCCATCTCTGGGTGGCTGCTGGACGAGAGGTGAGGAGATAGAAGTAACCTTGAGTCTCCCTCAATCGCAGATGAACCAGCTTTTCTGCTTGTCTCCACACAGCGCCCCAGATTCCCTGCTGCAGTTCTGGAAACTCCCAACCTTCCTGCCTGATCAGTTTTCCACCTGGACCTGCCCCAGCGTATACCTCAGAGCCCAGGCAGGTGCCATGGTTGGTATGATGTTCCTAAATGTTTATGCTAAAGGCTGCCTGGGTGACTCTCCCAGATACAATGAAGCACACCCAGGAGAGTCTGTGTCACTACTTCCAGATACCCAGTACCTGACCTTCTTTCCTAAAAAGTCAAAATATGCCCTGATGTACTGGGCATACACAATGGTTGTGTGTCCATTGCACATTCTCCCCTTCATACGTAACTTACAGAATCTCTACATTGTGGTCCATAGTGTCCAGATACAAAAACCTACACTTCTCCACCTCTCTTGTTCCTACAGGCAGTCAATGGGATTCAAGGGCTTGTTGGGCTTTAGAAAAGCTCAGTGGAAGGGTAATGATATGAAGAGAATTGTACCCACACTTTTCCCCTTCTTCCCACCTAAAATGCAGTATTGCTGCTCAGAATGCCATCAGCCACCTGAGATCAGAGTGCCTTGCAGGAAGCAGAAGCACTAACGATAAAATAAGTTAGAAATGCATCATCTCTGATGAATCCATGGAGCCACATGGCAGCCATGGGACTCCTACCACAGAGCACTGAGCTGAGCTCCCTGTGCTATACAGCAGGTTCCCACTAGCTATCTGTTTTACACATGGCAGTGCACATACCTCATCCCAGTTTCCCAATTCATCCCACCATCTTCTCCATCTCAATGTCCACATGTCTGTTCCCTACGTCTGAGTCTCTATTCCTGCTCTGCAAATAGGTTCATCTGTACCATTTCTCAAGATTCCACATACATGTGTTGATATACGATACTTGTTTTTCTGTTTCTGACTTACTTCACTCTGTATGACAGAGTCTAGGTCCATCCAAGTCTCTACAAATGACCCAATTTCATTCCTTTTTATGGCTGAGTAATATTCCATTGTATATTGTATACCACATCTTCTTTATCCATTCCTCTGTTGATGGACATTTTGGTTGCTTCCATGTTCTGGTTATTGTAAATAGTGCTGCAATGAACACTGGGGTGCATAAAACTCTTAGAGGAAAACATAGGAAAAACACTCTCTTGTTGGAAGCCAACCTGGAGCCTCTGTGCCATGACAGGGTCATGGAACAACACCAAGACAGCTCTGCAGGGCAGTGCTGCGCCCAGGAAGCTGACTACATCTCTTCTGATCTGTTTTGTAGTTTTGTGCTTCTGCCTTGAAAAAGTACATGGGGGATTTGCCCCCCGTCCCAAGCTTAACCAGAATTACTTTAAAAGTACATCTAGAAATATTAGGTACAATCTATTGTAAATATTTTTGAGGTTTTAGCTAAGCATCTGATGATGTAATCACTTAGGGTATATAAATCTGACTGTGAGAGAATAAAGAGAGAGATCATGCTTGTACATACACAGTGTTATTGATTTGTTTAACTTTCCCTCGCCGACGCTGTCCATCCCTTGGGTATTCCTGGACCTGCAGGAGCTGGACTCCCGCAATCTCTGACATATATTGCAGAAAGATCTTTTTGACCCACCACCTAGAGTAATGAAAATAAAAACAAAAATTAAAAAATGGGACCTAATTAAACTTAAAAGCTTTTGCACAGAAAGAAAACCACAAAGAGATGAAAAGACAACCCTCAGAATAGGAGAAAATATTTGCAAACAAAGCAACTGACAAGGGATTAATCTCCAAAATACACAAACATCTCATGAGGCTCAATATCAAAACAACAAACAACCCAATCAAAAAATGGGTGGAAGACCTAAACAGACATTTCTCCAAAGAAGACACAGATGACCAAGAGACACATGAAAAGATGCTCAACATCACTAATTATCAGAGAAATGCAAATCAAAACTGACTGGTATCACCTCACACTGGTCAGAATGGCCATTGCCAAAAATCTACAAACAATAAATCCTGGAGCGGATGTGGAGAAAAGGGAACCCTCTTGCACTGTTGGTGGGAATGTAAATTGATATAGCCACTATGGAGAACAGTATGGAGGTTCCTTAAAAAACTAAAAATAGATCTACCATATGACCCAGCAATTCCGCTACTGGGCTTATACCCTGAGAAAACTGTAATTTAAAAAGACACATGCACCCCAATGTTCATTGCAGGTACTGTTCTTTTATATTTATTTATTTATTTATTTATTTATTTATTTATTTATTTATTTATTTATTTATTTATTTATTTATTTATTTATTTATTTATTTATTTATTTATTTATTTATTTATTTATTTATTTATTTATTTATTTATTT
This sequence comes from Physeter macrocephalus, assembly GCF_002837175.3. Classification (NCBI taxonomy): domain Eukaryota; kingdom Metazoa; phylum Chordata; class Mammalia; order Artiodactyla; family Physeteridae; genus Physeter; species Physeter macrocephalus. The sequence continues at coordinate 73,967,768 of NC_041217.1, forward strand.
ATTTATTTATTTATTTATTTATTTATTTATTTATTTATTTATTTATTTATTTATTTATTTATTTATTTATTTATTTATTTATTTATTTATTTATTTATTTATTTATTTATTTATTTATTTATTTATTTATTTATTTATTTATTTATTTATTTATTTATTTATTTATTTATTTATTTATTTATTTATTTATTTATTTATTTATTTATTTATTTTTGGCTGTGCTGGGTCTTCGTTGCTGCGCGAGGGCTTTCTCTAGTTGTGGCGAGCGGGGGCTACTCTTCAATGCAGTCTGCGGGCTTCTCATTGAGGTGGCTTCTCTTGTTGTGGAGCACAGGCTCTAGGCTCACAGGCTTCAGTAGTTGTGGCATGCAGACTCAATAGTTATGGCTCGAGTGCACTAGAGTGCAGGCTTAGTAGTTGTGGTGCAGGGGCTTAATTGCTCCGCGGCACATGGGATCTTCCTGGACCAGGGCTCAAACCCATGTCCCCTGCATTAGCAGGTGGATTCTTAACCACTGTGCCACCAAGGAAGTCCCCTGTAGTTACTGTTCTTTACAAAGGAAGACACGTTAGAGGGTTGTTTCTTTTGTTTGCTGACATGTAAACCCTAAGGACAAGGGAAAACCTCTTGACAAATCAAGAAACCCTGAAGCTGGAAAAGCAAAGAAAGACATAAGTTATTATATAAAAATTAAAATTTTTTTATATAGCAAAAGATGTTATAAATAAAGTCAATAAAATCTGATCCATTAAATATTTTCATAAAGATAAATCAAGGTTAATACAACAAGAAGAAATTTTTTTAAAAAAATTTTTTAATAATATAATAAATTTTGTACTAATGGCCAAGATACACAATTTTAAAATCTCAAAATCATTACTGGTCAGGGAGTTGAAAATTAGTAATGAGACTGGTAAATCAATGAAAAGCATAAACAAAAGAAAATGACTCAGGGCAGAGGGTGATTTAGAACAGGGGCGAGGACAGCAGCTCAGTTGTGTCAGACAAAGGCTCTTGTTTCTGGTCAGCAGCTGTGAGGTGAAGAGGGGACCAGACCTCTTAAGTAGAGCCCCACTCTGGTCAGAACCTCTCTGCAGAGTCTACCATCCTCACAAAGACGGCCTACCTGACTCTGAAGAGCCTTAGTCCTTCCCCCGTGATGCCTTGCGGCCCTCGCCTTCCCCTGGGACCCCCTGGACCCCTGACCATCCTGGAGTAAGTGCTTCTCAGCCCTGATGTCCCTGGAGACTGAGTTGAGAGGACACATACTGAAGAACGGGAGCCCCATTCCTCCCTAGAGCTGCCCACCTGTTTTTCTTATTTTCTCAGTTTCACATTAGTGTTTTTTCTGATAAGTATCCCCACACTCATCACTCCTCCAGGCGACAGGACCGGATCCTGAGGCAGCAGATCAAACACTGGGGAGAGGGACCGTGTATCGGATGCAGTGAGTGGAAAGGCTGAATCCGAACCAGACTCCCCTCCTTGGAAGGGAGCTCAGTGACCACGACTGTATTTGGTGGGGGAGGGGAGGGTCTCCATACCCACTTCAAGCATTTTATCCACCTGTGTGTTCTAACAGGAGGGAAGTTCTGTGGGATGGAGATCTGTCCCTCTTCCTAGACAGGCAACACGCCACAAAGCAGTGCTTCCTAGCCCTATTTTGGTTACTTTTTTAAAGTAATGTCTACTATGTATAAAATAGATAACTAATGAGAACCTACTGTATAGCACAGGGAACTCTACTGTTATCTGTGGTGACCTAAATGGGAAGGAAATCTAAAAAAGAATAGATATATGTATATGTATAATTGATTCACTTTGCTGTACAGTAGAAACTAACACAACATTGTAAAACAACTCTACGCCAATTAAAAAAAGTAATGTCTAAATAGAAGGTGAAATAAAATTTACCTCCAGCCTCTGTGTTGTATATTTTTTTCCTGTATTATTTATTTTCCCGAATTGTTTTCATTGCATCATGTCCTTGAGGAGCTGGCTAGCAGGACTGTGTCCAAATCTACTGGATAGGAATCAAGTTTCTGTGAACTCTTTGCTATTTTTCTGCCAACTTGAAAGGAAAAAGGGAGAGTTAAGAGTATGAAACTGTTTTTTCATTTTCCTCCACAGAGGCAGTTAATTCAATTTACACTCCTTTATTTAAAATATGAAAGCCCTATAGTTTTAGTGTATGAAGAAACCTTGATAAGTCCCTCAGTTTTAATGAAGTTTCTCATTATTCTAGTTTTTGTATTTGAAGTTATAAAAAATTAGTGACTTTTGTGAATTCTAATAACTTTGGGAGTGCCAGCTACTTTGTTAAGTAGTGTTTACGTGGATTACCTCATTATTTTCTCATTTTAGAAGAAACTGAGATGTAATGAGTAAGTAACTGTCCTAAATCGCAGTTATTAAGGGGTAGAGCAAGAATTTGAACTTGAGCTGAATTCGGGGGAGCCTGCACTCTCAAGTGAACTATACTTGCCCCATCTGTTTAAAACAACCAACTATTATCCTGTCTGTTCTATATATTCTTGTGAATATATAGAATCTTATCTTTCACAAGTGAATATTCCTCCTTATAATTTTGCTCTATGTGATACGTTTTTTATTCTTTAATTATTTTTATAGTTTTCCCAAATACTTCAATGTTTTCAAAATTCCACTGACGCTCCCTGCTAATTTCCCACTAAATGCAGCTTCTTTTGTAAAATTCACTGTATCAAGTGTCAATTTCAGACTCCACTCTGCTCCTGGTAGCTACTACCCTGAAACAAAGGTGTAATTTCTTCCAGTTTAGTTTTCTTACCAATAAAATGGGGTAACAATAGTTACCTCTTAGAATGGTCGGGAGCAGGAATTGAAATGATGCCATTAAACCCTAGAAAAGTGGCACAAATATGGTTGTAATTTTGTTGGAAAGTACATGAAAAATGTAAGGAGAAACCTACTCTGTTACAAAGCAGAGTTAAAATAAGCTGTAACTTTTTATATTTATTTATTGCTAGTGGTGGTACAAAACAGGTGCCTTTCGGTAATGAATATTCACCCGCGGGCAGTTTTTTTCTGCTGTGGACTTTATGTGGTTTGTTGGAGAATTGCTCGGTAGCAGTTTACGTCATTTACATAATTTATTTATGTCAACCAGACTTTTGAATCTATTTATCAGTGGAAAAGTAATAATCAAAGATCCAGGTGTAGAGCCTTCAGTTTGCAAAAGTCAAGTGTCAAAAGTATGAGGGCAATTTGTGCATCTTTATGAAAGTCATTTTTTTCAAGCATGGGGATCCAGCTGGTTTAATCGTGTATTAATTTATTCTTTCATTCGACACATGTACCTATCTCCTAAGTGCCCAGCACTCTGCAGAGATCAGTAAGCTGAGGAACCTGCCTCTATTCCCTAAAAGATCCCTTTTTGAAAAAAGATAAATTTATTTATTTTTGGCTGCGTTGTGTCCTCGTTGCTGCGCGGGCTTTCTTTTAGTTGCGGCAAGCGGGGGCTACTCTTCGTTGCGGTGCGCGGGCTTCTCATTGCGCGCAGGCTTCAGTAGTTGTGGCGCATGGGCGCTAGAGCACAGACTCAGTGGTTGTGGCGCACGGGCTTAGTTGCTCCGTGACATGTGGGATCTTCCCAGACCAGGGCTTGAACCCATGTTCCCTGCATTGGTAGGTGGAGTCTTAACCACTGTGCCACCAGGGAAGCCCCAAAAAGATCCCTGTTAATGAAGCTATAACTTTTATTATTCCATGGGAAAATAAAATTGTTATTTCTGTATTGGAGCTCCTATGCTGCTTCTGGTGTTTTGCTTGAATTAGAATTAAAAGGACTAGTTTTCCATCCGAGGGAACTATGAAAAAAAGTAATAAACATGAAAAATGCTAGTAACACTTATTCTGATGCCCCCTAAGACAGGAGAAGGAAGAGAAATTCATCTTATAGAAAAGAATGAATATATCAGGATCTACAATGTGTCTTTTGTTCTTACTGCTTTTGGAATCTGCTATTTAGGTCACCAATTATTTCTTTGTTGGCAAATTTACTGACTTTTTTTCTTTCTAACCTCTCTGCTGCATTTAACTCTTAGTAACATTCTCTCTTTTTTTTTTAACAGTTAGGGAAAGTTTCTTAAATGCAGAAATGACAGGGAGAAAGAAAGAGAAAGAGAGGGAAACAGTATCAGAGAGAAGGAAGTAAGGAGCAGAGCAGCACAGATGCCTTTCCCTCCCTTCTGTACATCGTGGTGCCAGTTTTCCTGTGGTCCAACCAGATTCTCTCTTCCTCCAGCCATTCCCAGCCCTTGACGTCCCCCAGGGCTTGGAATTTCACCCTTTACTTGGTTTTTTAAACTTGTTTTTGCAGTTTCTCCTCCAGATCATTACTACTTCGTGATTACAGTTCTCATGTTCTTTCCAGTGACTCTCAAATGCAAAATTCGTCCTTTCCTTTCATCTGAACTTTGATCCCACGTTGCTAATAGATCTCTTTAAACTCAAAACAAATATACTGTCGTTTTAGAAAAACTGAGAATGGTGAAAATCATGGAAAGGTAAATTGAAATATAATAAATTTTAACTGTGTAATTTGATGTCAGTATTCTCCACAATACACTGGCCATGTTTTGTATTATTGGTAAATGCAGAGTAACCATTATTGGTGGTTTTGGGGGGAAAAAAAAAAAAGAAAATGCGGTTCTTTCAAACCATATTTTGCCAAGACCTAATATCCAGGCAGACTGTTCCACAGGCTCTCCGAGTGCATACCACCGTTAACAAAGTCGATTTTTGTTGTTTTCTGTTAGTATGGTATAGAAATGTTCCTTTGTATTTTTTTTCTAGGAGAGAAAATAAAAACCAAAAATTTTTAGTTATCTTTAATATAAACCTGCACTAAAAACTTGGATGAGCAATTAATCTAAATAACTTTCCCTACTAAGAGAACAGCAAGGATGACTCGTTATGCCCATGTATGCTTTACCCAGAACCCTGCAAGACACGTGTTGAGAAAACGTGGCTCACAGGAATTAAATACACACCAAGACCGAACGGATAGTAGGTGGTGGAGTCAAGGTTTTCCTGAAGCAGCAGCAGCCTGGGAATCGAGCTCTTCACTACATAGCATGGCCTGTATGATCCAGTTTTCACCAGCTGGTGAGGTCCAAAGAGAGCAGAGATTTTATTCTGCCCACTGCTATACCTCAGGTGCCTCACTGAGTGTGTGGAACATTGCAGATGCTCAAAAACATTTGTAGAGTTAATTCATCTGATTGATTTCTTTTCTTCCTTATTCACAAAGTCTAAAAGGTGGATGTTTCAGCCTTCTATTGCTAAGTAACAAACCAGCCCCGAATGTAGTGGCTTAAAGCACGGCTGCTTATTGTAATGCGCCACTTTGGGCATGGCTCAGCGGGGATGGTTCGTCTCTGCTCCACGTTGCATGAGATGGGACCGTGGCTGAGGTCAGGCTATCTGAGATGGCCTCTCGTTGTCCAGGGCCCCTCTCTGCAGAGATTCATTATTTAATAATCCTACGTGGGGTCTGGATCCCAAAAAGCAAAAAGAGAAGGTCTCAGGCTTCTTAACCAAGCACGGTGTCACTTCCATCACAGCGAGACTCGAGGCCAGCTCAGCTTCAAGAGGAAGGAATAAAATGGACTCCACCTCCTGGTGGAAGGAATGATATGTGCACACCAGGAGGGGAGGCATTGTTGACAGCTACCTTTGGGAGACTCCTTACCACAGGAGACAAATAAAAATTCCTCAACTTTGAATTTGTGACTAACTCCTATCACCTGAGATCCTGCATGAAGTGTGCTTTTAGTGTGCTTTTTTACAGCTAAAAAGATACCCCAGGTTAGGATCCTGACATAATACATGGCAAGGGCCCTACATAATGCCAAGGCTTTCCTATCGCTCTTACAAAATGCTTACCATGTATGCTATCTGTAGATAAGTTTTATTTTATTTTCCAGTTACTAAAAAACTACTATAAGTGGAGAGCAGAATGTCCAGAAATAAGTGCAGATCTCCATCCTAGAAGCATTCTTGGCCTTCTGAAGGCTGGCTACGTCGGTGTCCTGAGAGCCCGAGACCCCACTGGCAGCAAAGTTCTGATTTACAGAATTGGTAGGTCACACGCAGCTCTTCCTCTTTTTTATTTTTCTTGACTGCCATATCGGAAACTTCCATGAGTTCATATTTAAGAATTTAGCTTTTTAGGTTTTAACTTGGGTTTCATTCAGTCTTTTTCAAAAAAAGTTTTTTAATTAATTAATTTATTTATTTTTGGCTGTGCTGGGTCTTCGTTGCTGCTCGAGGGCTTTCTCTAGTTGTGGCGAGCGGGGGCTACTCTTCAATGCAGTCTGCGGGCTTCTCATTGAGGTGGCTTCTCTTGTTGTGGAGCACAGGCTCTAGGCTCACAGGCTTCAGTAGTTGTGGCATGCAGACTCAATAGTTATGGCTCGAGTGCACTAGAGTGCAGGCTTAGTAGTTGTGGTGCAGGGGCTTAATTGCTCCGCGGCACATGGGATCTTCCTGGACCAGGGCTCAAACCCATGTCCCCTGCATTAGCAGGTGGATTCTTAACCACTGTGCCACCAAGGAAGTCCCCTGTAGTTACTGTTCTTTACAAAGGAAGACACGTTAGAGGGTTGTTTCTTTTGTTTGCTGACATGTAAACCCTAAGGACAAGGGAAAACCTCTTGACAAATCAAGAAACCCTGAAGCTGGAAAAGCAAAGAAAGACATAAGTTATTATATAAAAATTAAAATTTTTTTATATAGCAAAAGATGTTATAAATAAAGTCAATAAAATCTGATCCATTAAATATTTTCATAAAGATAAATCAAGGTTAATACAACAAGAAGAAATTTTTTTAAAAAAATTTTTTAATAATATAATAAATTTTGTACTAATGGCCAAGATACACAATTTTAAAATCTCAAAATCATTACTGGTCAGGGAGTTGAAAATTAGTAATGAGACTGGTAAATCAATGAAAAGCATAAACAAAAGAAAATGACTCAGGGCAGAGGGTGATTTAGAACAGGGGCGAGGACAGCAGCTCAGTTGTGTCAGACAAAGGCTCTTGTTTCTGGTCAGCAGCTGTGAGGTGAAGAGGGGACCAGACCTCTTAAGTAGAGCCCCACTCTGGTCAGAACCTCTCTGCAGAGTCTACCATCCTCACAAAGACGGCCTACCTGACTCTGAAGAGCCTTAGTCCTTCCCCCGTGATGCCTTGCGGCCCTCGCCTTCCCCTGGGACCCCCTGGACCCCTGACCATCCTGGAGTAAGTGCTTCTCAGCCCTGATGTCCCTGGAGACTGAGTTGAGAGGACACATACTGAAGAACGGGAGCCCCATTCCTCCCTAGAGCTGCCCACCTGTTTTTCTTATTTTCTCAGTTTCACATTAGTGTTTTTTCTGATAAGTATCCCCACACTCATCACTCCTCCAGGCGACAGGACCGGATCCTGAGGCAGCAGATCAAACACTGGGGAGAGGGACCGTGTATCGGATGCAGTGAGTGGAAAGGCTGAATCCGAACCAGACTCCCCTCCTTGGAAGGGAGCTCAGTGACCACGACTGTATTTGGTGGGGGAGGGGAGGGTCTCCATACCCACTTCAAGCATTTTATCCACCTGTGTGTTCTAACAGGAGGGAAGTTCTGTGGGATGGAGATCTGTCCCTCTTCCTAGACAGGCAACACGCCACAAAGCAGTGCTTCCTAGCCCTACTCAGCCTGCGGAACACACAGAATACAGAGACCAGTGTACAGCCTACTGTGGGAAGACGAAGCTGCTGGGGCCGGAGGGGACCCTCCTGGAGGGAATCAGTCCTCAGAGCAGCTTTTCCTTCTAATCACTCAGGTCCTGTCCCTGCATCATGAACAGCAGGCTTGTGAGGCCCTGAACTCTGGGGGATGTTGGAGATGACGAAGAAGAGGAGAAGGACCAAGAGGTTTTGCAGGGGGGAAATCAGAGCTTCATTCCAACGCGGAGAAGAGAGGGAAGGAGACTAATATCCAGGCTGAGCCTCTGGGCTGCCTGACCAAACACAGGATTCTCCCCAGGAAGCTCTGTGAGTCTCTGGGGTCCCTGTCAGCCCGTGTCCTGGGAGACGAGAGGGAGGAGGGGGGCATCTGGCCGTAGCAGGTTCTCGGTCATTCCGTTCCCCAGCAGCTGCTCTAGGGTCAGGTCAGCAGCCAGAGCCCCCGAGGGCTCAGCTCACAGCAGTCGGGGCTCTGGTGCTGGCGCCGGTGGAGGAGAAGGGCCTGCGGTGGTCCAGGCAGCAGCCCCCGCCCCAGAGCTGGGGCCACAGCAGGAAGAGACTGGAGGGGGACATGGGGCTGGGCACTGGGGTGGGCACTTTGGGGGACACTTAGGTGGCCATTTTGGGGGTGGGGCACTTAGGGGACCCTTGGGAGGGAGCTGGCACTGCTGCTGGTTTTGCTGGCAGGACATTTTGGCAGGAGTTCAGTCAACCTAAAAGATGAGGAAATTCTTTAAATATTCATAATTGTATCTCTTTTAAAATCAATATCGTATAACTAGTAAGAAACTGCTGTATAAAAAAATAAAATTCAAAATTTCAAAAAAAACCCCAAATACATCAATATCTATATGGAAGAGGAATGATGTTTAGATCACAGTTACAACAGTGACTTGAAACAACTGCATCTTTCCTCCAGATGAAAATACATGGATTAAAAAATCAACAGGCTGAGCTTATTCTCCTTCCAGAGGGGAGCTAGGATTGCTCCATCCTCACAAGCCAACACCAAGATTCACAACCTCCTGGTGTGCACATTCCCTCAGTACAAGCCTGCGCTCCCAGCTAGCCGTCCAGGACCACTAGGAGTGCTCTGGGATGGGTTTAACCACCAGCGCAGCAGAAAGAAAAGGGCCTGGTTTGAAGCATTATCCATTTCTACGGCGTAAATATTCCCAACTTGGCTATTGTCCAGCTGTGAGTGACTCTCCTGAGGACTCCTCCCACCTACCCTCTCAGGAAAAAAGTCAGGACTTCTGTCCTATTGGCCCTGTAGAAAGAACCCCGACCTCAGCCTCAGAGGTAAGCTGTCAGGTCAGTAATTGACACTTGCTCTAAATGCTGATGAAGCTTCAAGGTGTGAATCCTCCCTGAGGACTTTAGGCATTTTTTTTCTCCATCCACTTGACGTTTCAATCCAATCCCAGGGAGAACAGTGTCATCCAGCACCTTGGTGATCTTATAGCACCCCTCCCATGGTGAGCCTCAGAGAGGCTATTGAACACAGAACAGGTACATATAGATATACAGATGTAGATACACATACATACATGTACACATAATAGCAGAAAATAATATAATAACTAATGATTGTTGACCCCTTATTTTGTTCTAGGTATTGTTCTAAGTGCTTTACACGTATCATCCCATTTAATCCCTCATAATAATCTGTGATATAGGAACTACTTATATTTCTACTACACTAAAGAGAAAACTGGAGTTCCTAGGGTCAAACCAATTGCCCAAGTTCACATAACTGGGAATAAACTTTAGACAATTTGACCCCAAAATAAGATCACAACTCATTCTCAATCATTTCAATATAACATCAACAGATTTCTCAATCTGAAATGATAATAAATTTATACACAGATTAGATACACTAGCATATACATACGTCATGTGTATTGATATTATAAGGGAAGCTGAAGTCCACCAAGTTCTTTTTGCATGTGACCATCATAGCTAGTCCCAGAATGTCAGTTTTTCTATATGACCCTAGATATCAATTGTTTTGTTTGGTGGGGTTTCCAGATCATTGATAACTGCATTTTAAATTACTTCCTCATATTAGGTCCCTGACAACCTTATTGTCTGCTTAACCTCTTTTCTATGTAATGCCTGTGCACTTGCTTCTCATCAAGTCAAAGATGGAACTGACTATTTTTCATGACCCAAAAGGTACTAATTATAGGCTATCATGGAATAAAACTATCTTAATCAGATACCATCACTATACACACACAATAGCTTATGACCACTATATTCAGTTTTGGTATCTTTTTAATCACTGGAATCAGAAGATGTTTTAGATGAATACGTAAGCATTAAGGAAATACTTACCAAACTCTGCATATCTGAGCCTTGGTATACCTGTGACCAAGATACTATTCTCAAAGCTTCTGGGCTGAGCAAATCAGATAAAGATCAAACAGATCTCATGAGAGTACAAGAGAGAGGGATATGCTAGGATGAATTAAAAGAGCAAAGCATCTCCAAAGGGAAAAATTCAAGGATTTTTGTGGACTGCCCCCACTAGTAAGGTCAAGAGTCAGAGTTCGTTATCTCACTCCCACACACACTCAACAAGTATTTACTAACCATGAGGCCAACTCTGGACACCAACATGCCTTAAATAAATACAGTCTCTACCCACCTTGACTGTATTCCAGTGGAGAGACAGAAGTTTGACAAGTGAAAAGAAACACAGAATTAGTAATTATAGGCCTTCAGGTGGGTGGGGTCATTCCATTGGAGATCTTCCAATGGGGCTGGAGACCCTCACTGAGACCAAACCCCATTCCCAGGCCTTCCCTGAATGACAATGCCAGCGGTCCAGCAAGGATGGGTACAAGATTGCTTTCTAGCTCATTCCACCTCATCCACCAGAGGGCTGTATAAGCTAGTGGAGCAGGGTCACACAACCCTGAGGTTGTGGAGAGGGCAGGACAATGAAGATCCATACAGGCATCCTCTCCTGATCCGTGCACACCTGACAAGGGGCTTCTGTTCTAATGTGTGGATGTCAAAGAGCTTAATTCACTTAGCCTTCTCTGTGCATAGGAAGGATCTAAGAATCTGAGTGGGTGGCTCTATGTTTCCTTCATCTGAACTCAACGAAGCCAGAGCATTCCTTCACAAAAATCCTCTTTCAATTCACAGCTAACACAGCAGCAAAGACTGAGCACAAACTTGTAGCTTAATATCATATTTTATTGAAAATGCATTTAAAATAACATCCAGATTCATGTCTTTTTTACATAAAAGGACATTTTCTGTCAGTGTCATGTAAAAGATGATTAAAGGGACATTATTAACATATTTTATAAGATTCTCCCTGATACACCACTATACCGCAATTTATTTTTTTCAGTAATATTTCCATATTTTACATTTATTAAAGCATACATGTACTTAAAAAAATTAATTTATTTGGGACTTCCGTGGTTGCTCAGTGGTTAAGAATAGGCCTGCCAATGCAGGGGACACGGGTTCGAGCCCTGGTCCGGGAAGATCCCACATGCTGCGGAGCAACTAAGCGTGTGTGCCACAACTACTGAGCCTGAGCTCTAGAGCCCACGAGCCACAACTGCTGACCCAGTGAGCCACAACTACTGAAGCCCATGTGCCTAGAGCTCATGTTCTGCAAAAAGAAAAGCCACCGCAATGAAAAGCCCACGTGCTGCAACGAAGACCCAACACAGCCAAAAATAAATAATTTTTTAAAAAATTAATTTATTTGACAGATTGATTTTTTTCCTCCTATTCAGTCAAAGTTAAGAACCCAGCCTTCTATTCAGAGAGAAGGAGTAGGACTTGGTAAGCAGAGTGAAAACATGAATCAAAAATCACAGAACCAGGGGGTTTAAAAACGTTTATTGTAGCAAAGTGGCTCATTCATAGCAATCACATCCAAACCTCAGGAGAGCAAGTTTGAGCCCACCCTGGAGTCTCTGTGCCAATGTCTGCTTCCACAGCACAGCCCCAGTGTGGTCTTGTCCCCCATGTGAGACTCATCGAGGGGTGGACGAGACTGAGGGATGAGAAGCACAGGATTGGAGCCGGTCCTCGGCCTGCTGGTTACTCAGGTGATATTCAGAGCCCAGCTGAGAAGCAGCCCCAAGTCTGTGGAAACAGCTGGATCTCTGATGTCCCAGTCAGCTGAGGCCACTGCAGCCCTGGGGTCAGGGCCACAGCAAGAAGAGACTGGAGCGGGGCATCTTGGGAGGGCCCTTCGGGGGACACTTTGGGGAGCGCTTGGTTGTGGGCACTTTAAGAGGAGGCTGGCAAGGCCACTGGGTTTGCTGACAGGACATCTAGGTGGGAATTCAGTCAACCTAAAACCCAATCCAGATGCTTTATGGATTTGTGAAACCTTAGGTGATTGTTTCCTCCTTTGGAATCTATCCCCAGGCTGCTGATATCTGGAGGTAACCATAAGTACACACACATTCATTAAAAATGAATGTATCTCTAAGATATGGCACAGTTCTTGTCACACAGAAGATATCCAATAAATGTAGATGGAACACTAAAATGGAAGCTCTATTAGAACAGGGATTTTCAGCCCCCCACTCAGTTCTGCACACTTTATATTCTAGTGTCTAGAACAGCACCAGGTAATTTGTAGGAGCGCAAAAAATAATTCAATACATGAATAATATATGGATGAATAAATGAAGGAGAAAAGAGAGAAAGGCAGGAAGGCAGTTATACTCAAGTAGAGAAAAGGACACCAGTTGGCATTTCGTGGTAATATTGGGTGCCACCATTTTCTCCATGTGCACCCACCTCCTCTCTAAGCATCCATGAATACATCTGTATTCATGGTAAATGGCCTAGGACACGCCCTCCCCAGCCAGCTGTCTCAGTTGCCAGAGGCCAGACGTTGGCAAGAATTTAGGCTGGCTAATCACTCAACATCCAGTTTTAGGGAGTGTAATTCCCAGGGGGATCCACCACCCCCAAGGTAAAATCTCTCCTCCTCCCCCTCCCTCTTCTTTCCCCGTGGTGTCCAACAGGCCCCTCCCTTTCAGCTGTGCCCTCTCTAGGCTCAGAAGTACCCACTCACCTGGTCAGACCCAGATGTGGACCGGCCAGTCCCAGAGGTTGAGGGTGGACGAGGATCAGGTGCCGGAGATGTGTTTTATAGGCTCCCGCCTGACTAGGCTCCAGGGATTCCTGGCTCTGGGAGGAGCAGGAAGTGGCTCCTCCTACCCTGGGCACCTGCAGGGTAATTCTTGACATTCAGCTCCCTGACTATTCATTCCATCTTTCCCAGGGGGTGCCTGAGTGACTATTCTGAAGGTGGAGACCTAATCCTCACCAAACCATATTCTTTTCCAGGCTCAGACTCCGTGAAGCATCATGAAGATCCCCGGCCCCTGGGCCTAGAGTCTGGTTTCTCAAGACTCCTTAACCCAGTTTTTTCTTGGAAACAAACTTTCCTCTCTTCCCAGTTCAGCTCTTGATCCAACTTCCCTGGTCCTTGAGGAAATGCCCCTCTAAACCCAAGGGTCAACTTTGTGCCAGGACAGCTTCCAGGAAGGATCCTTTGCATGTTCTCTTTTCTCCATCCCCATCTCTCTCACACACACACAATTACATACACACACACACACACACACACACACACGCACACGCACACACACACACACACACACAAACTACAACTTTTTAAATAGCACTCCTTTTTTTTTTTCTCAAAATAAGGCATCTACACAACTACTGAGCCTGCGCTCCAGAGTCCATGAGCCACAACTACTGAGCCTTCGTGCCACAACTACTGAAGCCCTCATGCCTACAGCCCGTGCTCCACAACAAGAGAAGCCATCGCAATGAGAAGCCCGTGCACCGCAATGAAGAGTAGCCCCCGCTCGCCGCAACTAGAGAAAGCCCGCACGCAGCAATGAAGACCCAACGCAGCCAAAAATAAATAAATAAATTTATTTTTTTTAAAGTTACAGAAATTACTCCAGCCTCAATTTTTTTTTAAGATTTTGGGGATAGGAGTTTATTTATTTATTTTTGCTGTGTTGGGTCTTCGTTTCTGTGCGAGGGCTTTCTGTAGTTGTGGCAAGCGGGGGCCACTCTTCATCGCGGTGCGCGGGCCTCTCACTATCGCGGCCTCTCTTGCTGCGGAGCACAGGCTCCAGACGCGCAGGCTCAGTAGTTGTGGCTCACGGGCCCAGCTGCTCCGCGGCATGTGGGATCCTCCCAGACCAGGGCTCTAACCCGTGTTCCCTGCATTAGCAGGCAGACTCTCAACCACTGCGCCACGAGGGAAGGCCCAGCCTCAATTTTTATAACACATTGTCTTAAATTTAGAGACTTCTTTTAAGAATGATTAGCTTCTGTGTCACAGAAATATTTTTATTAAAGTATATTAATTCCTTGCAGCTTTTCTTTGTTAGTTAAGTCCAAGTAAAATTAAATATAAAACTTGCATTAAAAAAAAAATAAGGCATCTATTGCAGTCATTGACTACTTGTGTCTCTATCAAAAGTGTCCTATAAAAACTGGATACCCATATTTTTTTCCCTTTACACAATTTCCCAAATTTTAAGGAGTTATAAATTTTCCTCCTATATATTACTTAAACATTTGCTATTTCCGTGCCTCTCTACTGGCAAATATAATTAATTAATAATATAATAAATTAAGTAAAAAGGAAAATTCAGAAATGGGGTTTCTTAAAATATATAGGTACAATTGTTTTTGAAGTATATAGATCTACTCTCATTTAATGAGAGTTATATTGTCTGCCAGTAAGTGTTAGTAGTTTATAATATAGAAAAAGAATATCACTAAATCAGGATTTTTCTTTTCTAATAGTTCCACCACCTATTAGAGATTGTATAGGAAAACAGAAAACATTACTTATTTTGACAGAAATAATAAGGAATGGTTTAAACAGGTATTGGAGGACTGAAAAGGCAAATGGGAGATTCTATGATAACACAAAGATGCTGCTACCACACTCAAGGCTAAAGGAACAAATCAAAGAGGGTGGGGTTCTTGAAACCCAGAAATTTAGCAAAGGGACCTGCAAAGCTGAACCCAGTCCTCTGAGGAGAGGGCGCTAGCTAATGGTTCTTGTGTTTCTGAGGGAAAGAGTAGAGGATAATTCTATAAATAAAACAGAGTATGGAATATATATGTTGTATATGTTATTTATATAATATATGATATATACTCTAGACTGTAGACTGTATATATATTGTATATGTATATATTTATGAGACAAAGATTAGGTTCCAGGAATATATCAGTTAACTATGGCCTCCACTATAGTGTATGACAAACAACAACATCATAAACAAAATGTATACAGCAATTATTTATTTAGCTCATGAGACGGTAGGTCTTCAGAGTGGTGGGGCTGGTTTGAACTAAACTGGGCTTAGCTATGGTCCTCATGTTGCCAAAACTTGGCCCCTTTCACTGGTGCTGAATAGAAAGGTGAAGACAGGGTTTTGGATGAAGTAGAAAAGAGTAGCTTTATTGCCTTGAGACGCAAAGGGAACCACAACGTGCTAATGCCCTTAGAACTGTGTGACCCACCTGGAGGGGGTAGTGAGGAGTCTTACAGTGTTCAAGAAGCAGGGCATGATCAGCTCGCGGACGTTCTTCTGATTGGTCAGAGATGAGGTAATTGGGAGTCAGCATCATGAACCTTCAGGTCCAACTGGTCTGGGGTCTATGTGCTTGTAGGCAGCATACTCTTAACTTCTTCCACCTGGTAGGGGTTTCAGTATCTGCAAAACAGCTCAAAGGTCATGGCTCAGAATATTATCTATAGTCCTTGAGGAAGAATTAAAGGTCCTTGCCCTTGTTTAATGGCTAAAGTATTATTATTTTGTCTTGCTTGGCTATTTTCCTTTCTTTCTGCATTTTCTCACTTATCTGATTAAATTTATTCTTTGACTAAAGTTTTTCTACGGACAAAAGGCAAGCAGAGAACATGGGTGGGTGTCTATTCTGGGAAGGCCTCATAGGGTCCTGCTCAGTTACACTCATGGCTAGGATACACTCATGGATAGGAGCCAGCACCTATCCTGGGAATGCTTTCCTCATGGGGGTGGGAGAGGCATAAATGGGCAAGTGGAGGGGCTTCCCTGGTGGCGCAGTGGTTGCGCGTCCGCCTGCCGATGCAGGGGAACCGGGTTCGCGCCCCGGTCTGGGAGGATCCCACATGCCGCGGAGCGGCTGGGCCCGTGAGCCATGGCCGCTGAGCCTGCGCGTCCGGAGCCTGTGCTCCGCAACGGGAGAGGCCACAGCAGACGGAGGCCCGCGTACCACAAAAAAAAAAAATAATAAATAAATAAAATAAATAAATAAATGGGCAAGTGGAAACACACAAAACTCCTTAAAAACTAGGCTCCGAACTGGCACGCCATCACCGCCACCTTGTTCCATTGATTAAAGCAAGTCACAAAGCCAAACCCAAGGTCACAGGGTAAGGAAATATATTCTGCCCTGTTAGTGGGAAGCACTGCAGAGTCACAAGGCATAAGGTCCTGAATAGACGGGCAAGTGAAGAAGGGATGTCAGTAATGCAATCTACCACAGTGCACCAGAGGCTGGGATGTCACTGAATACTTCAAATAAATTCCAGGTATATAAAAGACTTAAAAGGGGAAAAAAGCAGGTATCTGCATCTATAAAAAGAAGAGCGTGTATGTTATATGCCATCTGAACGGGAAAATAATTTAAAAACTTGAAACAAATGATAACAAGAATGTGTATACCCTGAAAGCAATGAAAATAAGTGGTATTTTTCAAAATATGGAAAAAGACTTACCGTAAATAAAGCAAAAATGTACCTGAGTGAAAATTAATGGTAAACAAATGAACTTTGATGAGTGTACATATTTAGTCTAAGAGGAGACTGGGAATAAGTGATATAAGTGCTCAGTTAAGATTCTCAAAATATAGAGGGCATACTGCAAGGGAAATTGTGGCAGTCAACACAAGTGTACTACCCAGATTCCCTCTAATCCCTTTCCACTGCTCTGCTGCACACTGCCCACCCCTTCCCCAACTTTTGGTGCTTTTTCATGTCCAACACCAGCACCTATGGCCCTTCATCAGGAGCTGGGCCGTTCTTGGGTTCCACGAGCCACCTGACCCACACATGCAGAGAGCTGGACTTGTCAGGGCCTAGGCCACATGTGCTAGCTCTAAATTCCCTTAGTTTTCCCTCATTGGAGAGTGTTTTTATTTCACCTTCATGTCTGAAATATAGAGAATATTTTGCTAGATATAGATATCTGATTGACAGTTTTGTTTTTCTGTCTCATTTATTTTTCAATTCTAAAATTTTTAATAACTTTGATATGGATGATGGTGTAAAAGTTGGTAACCAAGTATCAGAAATCTCATATTTACTTTTTTTTGTATTCTCCCCTTTTTCTTAGCTTTTATGTTTGTCTTTATTTTTTTAATTTTTATTTTACATTGGAGTGCAGTTGATTTACAATGTTGTGTTATTTTCAGGTGTACAACAAAGTGATTTAGTTATACATATATATATTTTTTTTTTCAGATTCTTTGCCCATATGGGTTATTACTGAGTACTGAGTAGAGTTCCCTGTGCTACACAGTATGTCCTTGTTGATTATCTATTTTATATATAGTAGTGTATATATGTTAATCCCAAACTCCTAATTTATCCCTCCCCCACCACTTTTCCCCTTTGGTAACCATAAGTGTGTTTTCTAAGTCTGTTAGTCTGTTTCTGTTTTGTAAATAAGTTCATTTGTATCATTTGTTAGACTTCCCATATAACTGATATCGTATGATACTTGTCTTTCTCTGTCTGGCTTACTTTACTTAGTACAATCATCTCTAGGTCCATCTGTGTTGTTGCAAATTGCATTATTTCATTCTTTTTGTGGCTGAGTAATATTCCATTATATAAATGTACCACAGCTTTTTTATCCATTCATCTGTCAATGGACATTTAGTTTGCTTCCATGTCTTGGCTCTTGTAAATAGTGCTACAATGAACATTGGTGTGCATGTATATTTTTGAATTATAGTTTTCTAAGTATACATGGCTGGGAGTAGAGTTACTGGATCATCTGGTAGCTCTATTTTTATTTTCTTTAGGAACCTCCATACTGTTCTCCATAGTGGCTGTACCAATTTGCATTCCCACCAACAGTGTAGGAGGGTTCCCTATTCTCCACACCCTCTCCAGCATTTATTGTTTGTAGACTTTTTTTTTCTTATTAGTCATCGTTTTATACACATCAGTGTATACATGTCAATCCCAATTGCCCAATTCATCCCACCACCACCACCATCCCTCCTGTGGCTTTCCCCCTTTGGTGTCCATACTTTATTCTCTACATCTGTGTCTCAATTTCTGCTCTGAAAACCGGTTCATCTGTACCATTTTTCTGCATTCGACATATATGCGTTAATATACGATATTTGTTTTTCTCTTTTTGACTTACTTCACACTGTATGACAGTCTCTAGATCCAGCCATGTCTCACCAAATGACCCAATTTCGTTCTTTTTATGGCTGAGTAATATTCCATTATATATATGTACCACAACTTCTTTATCCATTCGTCTGTCGATGGGCATTTAGGTTGCTTCCATGACCTGGCTATTGTCCATAGTGCTGCATTGAACATTGGGGTGCATTTGTCTTTTTGAATTATGGTTTTCTCTGGGTATATGCCCAGTAGTGGGATTGCTGGATCACATGGTAGTTTTTTGTTGTTTTTTTTTTTTTTTTGTGGTATGCGGGCCTCCCTCCGCTGCGGCCCCTCCCGCTGCGGAGCACATGCTCCGGACGCGCAGGCCCAGCGGCCATGGCTCACGGGCCCAGCCGCTCCGCGGCATGTGGGATCCTCCCAGACCGGGGCGCGAACCCGGTTCCCCTGCATCGGCAGGCGGACGCGCAACCACTGCACCACCAGGGAAGCCCCACATGGTAGTTTTATTTTTAGTTTTTTAAGGAACCTCCATATTGTTCTCCCTAATGGCTGTATCATGTTACATTCCCACCAACAGTGCAAGAGGGTTCCCTTTTCTCCACACCCTCTCCAGCAATTGTTGTTTGTAGACTTTCTGATGATGCCCATTCTAACTGGTGTGAGGTGATACCTCATTGTAGTTTTGATTTGCATTTCTCTAATAATTAGTGATTTTGAGAAGTTTTCATGTGCTTCTTGGCCATCTGTATGTCTTCTTTGGAGAAATGTCCATTTAGGTCTTCTGCCCATTGTTTGAGTGGGTTGTTTGTTTTTTTAATATTGAGCTGCATGAGCTGTTTATATATTTTGGAGATTAATCCTTTGTCCATTGATTCGTTTGCAAATATTTTCTCCCATTCTGAGCATTGTCTTTTCATCTTGTTTATGGTTTCCTTTGCTGTGCAAAAGCGTTGAAGTTTCATTAGGTCCCATTTGTTTATTTTTGTTTTTATTTCCATTACTCTAGGAGGTGAATCAAAAAAGATCTTGCTGTGATTTATGTCAAAGAGTGTTCTTCCTATGTTTTCATCTAAGAGTTTTATAGTGTCCAGTCTTACCTTTAGGTCCCTAATCCATTTTGAGTTTATTTTTGTGTATGGTGTTAGGGAGGGTTCTAATTTCATTCTTTTACATGTAGCTGTCCAGTGTTCCCAGCACCACTTATTGAGGAGACTGTCTTTTCTCCATTGTATATCCTTGCCTCCTTCATCATAGATTAGTTGATCATAGGTGCGTGGGTTTCTCTCTGGGCTATCTATCATGTTCCATTGATCTATGTTTCTGTTTTTGTGCCAGTACCATATTGTCTTGATTACTGTAGCTTTGTAGTATAGTCTGAAGTCAGGGAGCCTGATTCCTCCAGCTCCGTTTTTTTCCCTCAAGACTGCTTTGGCTATTCGGGGTCTTTTGTGTCTCCATACAAATTTTAAGATTTTTTGTTC
>NC_041217.1:73990325-73997365 GCF_002837175.3 Physeter macrocephalus
ACTGTGTGTCTCGGTGTGTTTCTCCTTGGGTTTTTCCTGTATGGGACTCACTGCGTTTCCTGGACTTGGGTGGCTATTTCCTTTCCCATGTTAGGGAAGTTTTTGACTATAAGCTCTTCAAATATTTTCTCAGGTCCTTTCTCTCTCTCTTCTCCTTCTGGGACCCCTATAATGCAAATGTTGTGGTGTTTATTGTTGTCCCAGAGGTTTCTTAGGCTGTCTTCATTTCTTTTCATTCTATTTTCTTTATTCTGTTCCTCAGCAGTGAATTCCACCATTCTGTCTTCCAGGTCACTTCTCCGTTCTTCTGCCTCAGTTATTCTGCTATTGATTCCTTCTAGTGTAGTTTTCATTTCAGTTATTGTATTGTTCATCTCTGTTTGTTTGTTCTTTAAATCTTCTAGATCTTTTGTAAACATTTCTCGGATCTTCTCGATATTTTCCTCCAGTCTTTTTCCAAGGTCCTGGATCATGTTCACTATCATTATTTTGAATTCTTTTACTGGAAGGTTGCCTATCTCTACTTCATTTAGTTGTTTTTTGTGGATTTTATCTTGTTCCTTCATCTGGTACATAGCCCTCTGCCTTTTCATCTTTTCTATCTTTCTGTGAATGTCATTTTTGTTCCACAGGCTGCAGGATTGTAGTTCTTCTTGCTTCTGCTGTCTGCCCTCTGTTGGATGAGGCTATCTAAGAGGATTGTGCAAGTTTCCTGATGGGAGGGACTGGTTGTTTGTAGACTTTTTGATGATGGACATTCTGACCATTGTGAGGTGATACCTCATTGTGGGCATTTCATTTTTAAATATCTTTATGGTCTTGCTGCTGGAAATTGAGGCTCCAATTACCCTGATCTGCCACACACTTATAAATCATATAAAGCCCATATCCAGGCCCAAGAGGTGAGAGAACAGAAAGAGAAAAAAACGATATACAAAAACAACCAAAAACCAGTGGCAGTTGGCCACAACCTTGTGAGATCACAGCTCCACCAAAGGGAGAGGAAGGTTCTCAATTTTGAAAAATTGAGAAAGGACAAAGGCAATTCATGAGAGAACTGTAAATGGCCAATATATATGAAAATATGTTCAACCTCCTCAATAAACAAACAAAAAATGTTCTACCTCTCTTTCTGTAATCACCAGATTCTGGGCACTTGAGGATGTGAGGAATGGGCATACACGTGGCAGTGATATGGCCAATTTAACCATGTGCCCCCAAAACTTAAAAAGTCATTGAATTTAACAGAATAGTAACTATTTCTAGAAAAATGCCCCCATTTCAATCAACAGAATTTGATTGTGTGTGTCATTCTTTAGAGGAGCAATAAAGTAGAACTTGCTTCAATGTCCAACAATAGAGGAAAGTTAACGAAAATATTGTGCATCCATAAAATGAATGAGGGCTTCCCTGGTGGCGCAGTGGTTGAGAGTCCACCTGCCAATGCAGGGGACACGGGTTCGTGCCCCCGTCAGGGAAGATCCCACGTGCCGAGGAGCAGCTGGGCCCGTGAGCCATGGCCACTGGGCCTGCGTGTCCAGAACCTGTGCTCCACAACGGGAGAGGCCACAACAGTGAGAGGCCCGCGTATCGCAATAAATAAATAAATAAATAAATAAATAAATAAAATGAATGAACTATTGCTCCGCCATGTAAACCACTTTTAAAGATGGACACATTCTCATAATGCAATATGAAAAAGCAGAATATATGGTATGCAGGTGTTGTCAAATTTGTATTCACATGTTTCTGTGAATTTTTCACATTTCCAAAGTTTTCAAAAGTTTAGCAAATGGGCATTACTTTAATTATAATAAAATCGCTTTATTTTTCAAAGAGAGTAATTAGGCAGGGTGAAATTCTTAATAATTAAGCGTCCTGATGCTGATGGGCCCAGGGGAAGAAAGGGCTACGGCATGAGCGCTGGAAAAGTCATCCCCCTCGTTTTATCAATGAAGAAACAAGAGGGCTTCCCTGGTGTCACAGTGGTTGAGAGTCCGCCTGCCGATGCAGGGGACACGGGTTCGTGCCCCGGTCCGGGAGGATCCCATATGCCGCGGAGCGAGCGGAGTGAGCCATGGCCGCTGAGCCTGTGCGTCCGGAGCCTGTGCTCCGCAACGGGAGAGGCCACAATAGTGAGAGGCCCGCGTAACGCAAAAAAAAAAAAAAAAAGAAAAGAAAGAAAGAAACAAGATATCACTGTTCCTCCCTGGTCACCCAAGTAGGTGACCACCTCCCCTAACCACTGTTGCGCGGCAAAAGCTCCTTAACCAGAAGGAAAGGGAAAGGGGACTGTCCCCAGATGAGCAGCCTCCCCTAGGTTCTGCCATGAGCTCTGTGAGGAGGACCCGAGTCCGGCAACTCGCCCCAAACCCTTGGCAGCTTCCCAGATTGACCTACTCCGCTGCAGCAAATTACAGCTGTGTCGCTGGCCCTAACCTCAAAGCTGACTTTTCCCGCCCCACTTGCGGTGCTGCTTCTCACTGCTCTCTACTGTCATTTTATCACTTTTGTAGTTGTTTACAAAATAAGTAACTTAATTCCATTGTATGCATGTGAACTACCTTTGACATCGAAATGCTCTGCCATTGAAACCTTACTTCAAATAAACAAACAAAAACTCAAAGTTATGGGGATGCTCCCTTGGATCTTTTCTAGGCAGAGAAGGGATGCTGGGAGAGCCACCTCATTTTTTTTGGCTCTATTCTGAGCCTCCATCAGGCTCCTTTCTACAAAAACCTGTCTCTCGGTGCCTTGGGAAGCAGAACAAAGCAGGGGAGAAGCTCCCGCGGGCTTTGAACGTTCACCTTAGAAGACTGTTGCTGGCATCTCCCGCCCGGCGCTGCCCCTGCTCCTCTGGCTTCCCCAGGTCTCCAGGGCTGCGGGGTGGGGGCAGGGGAGAGCCCTTTGGCGATCAACAATACCGTAGGATTTTCACTCTGTCATACTTGCATACTCAGCCCGTTAGGGAAGTTATAGTCCCTATTGGCTTTCTAGTCGTCAATATAACTTAAAATTAAATTAAATTAGAAAGAAAAAGTAATAATAAACTTACAGTCATTTTAAACTCATGAAAGATTTTATGAGTTTTTACTGTTAAATGTACCCAAACTACATTTGGGGACAAACTGGGACTTCACAGCCTCTGCCATGTTTTCTGAATGGCCATCCTCATTAATTTCAAAACTACTTTCCTCTTGTAAAATGGTCCCCACATTTTCCTGAAAGGGGATTCCAGGGATAATGCCATTATTGTATCTTAATTCCACATCACCATAGTAGATATTAACAGAAAATGACAGCTTTGGGGGATAATTTGTTTCCCTAACAACACACACACAAATACACAGATGCTTATTCACACATATTTACCCACGTGCTTCTCTAGCTCCAGACACCAAGCAACACCTAGAGTCCAAAAATAGCTGGCATGATTATTTTGCATAATTCTAGAGTAGGAGGAGAAATACTGAAACAACCTGGTTAATTTGGATGTCTAACCTAAGGGTGACCAGATGGCTGTATCGCCTTGATGAATTTCCTCAGGGTGTCTGTAGGGGAAATGTGGGGCATGGGGAAAGAGCACAGTATTTGGATTCTGGTGCTCTTAGTTTTAAATGAGCAAGGCTACTTCCTCTGTGATGGAGATGTTAATAATAATCAGTTTCATGCCAACATAAAAGTGTTAAAAATAAGATTAAGAGTTAAAGAAACTGTGGGCTAAACCTAGAACGGATTAAAATGATTATGTATAGCAAAGAGAAATGGGGCAAGGAAGGAAGCTGGACTTTGATGAATGTACCTTGTTTTATAGCTTTGACTTCAAAACAATGTAAATGTTTAATTCATGATTAAAAACAAAAGTATTAAACTTAAAAATATCAAAACAGAGAAAACAAACTACGAGAAACGTGTCTAACCATATATGAGGTTGATGCGATAACTACACTGAGAAGAGAATTATTTCAAGTAACTTTAAAACACAATATTTTGACTCTACAACTCTATTCCAAGGGTGAAAAGAATCTCAAAGAAATCTTACATAGCATTGAATGGTCTTATCATTAGTAGTAATATTGGCATTATCATTTGAATAATATTATAGCTATATTGTAGGATGAAACAAAAAATATCAAAATTTTCATCATAAGGGGAAAAAGATACAAGTGTAAATATGAAAGTAGCATTATTCTAAAATGTTATTTTGAATATAAATATCATTATCCTTGATTTTTTTCTTGAAAGAAATATATTTCCTAGTGTTGCCCACTAAAAAAAGACCTAGCTACAATAAAACCTTAGTAGTATTTTTCATCCATACCACCCATTTTAAGGTCTCTAAATACCATTTCCCACTAAAAGAAAGTGAGACTTCTTGGAGAAATGTCTGAGGCTAGATCTGAGGCAGGTGATGCTCAAGATGAGCCTCGGACATCTTACTATACCAGAAGGCAAGGAAGCTGTGGTAGACTACTGGGGTTGTGTCAAAATGACACAAGAAGCTAAAAAATGGAACAATTTGAGAGTAAAAAAGAATAATCATTGCAATTGATCAAGGCACATCAAAAATAGAGAAATCCATGGGTCCATAATTATACTTAAAAAAAAAAGTCATCTTTGGAAATCACTAGTCCACCAACTTATTATTCTAAAAATTGGAAAGAGAAAGAATTTAGCATTTATTCTGTCTTTCTTACCTAAACTGTATTTCAGGTTACCATGTAGTTGTTGAGGAAATTTC
Organism: Physeter macrocephalus; assembly: GCF_002837175.3. Classification (NCBI taxonomy): domain Eukaryota; kingdom Metazoa; phylum Chordata; class Mammalia; order Artiodactyla; family Physeteridae; genus Physeter; species Physeter macrocephalus. Next base: position 73,995,067 of record NC_041217.1, read on the forward strand.
TTCTTGATAAACAATTTTAGTTAATAAATGAAGAATTAATGATAGAATTAGAAAATCACCATTTATTGACCCCTAAAGAAATGATGGGTCTAGGAATAATCATCAATATGTGCTTATAGCATTAGGTGAAAGGTTTATGGAGAAGTTTAAAAGGAATGAATGGATGGTGCTAACATCCTACAGATTACCCAAACCTACAGATCAATCTCAATATTACTAAAGTAGACCATCTAGACAGCGTGTGTCTCTTGTATTGTCCAATAAGAAGTACATAACATCACATTTATGTATGCTTGCCATGAATGAATGAATAAATAAATAAGAAAACAATCTTTAATTTAAGCTTCTAATTTAATTGTCAATTTACAAGAAATATTGGAAAGATAGGGACATCACAAAAAAAGTTAAATGACACCAGAAAAAAGGAATGAGTTGAAATCAAAACATGAGAAATTCTTCAAGATGAATAATCTGTTTCTTCTAAAAGTAAATGATGTGAAAGAGTAGGGGAACTATTATAGACAAGAGGAAATTTAAGAGACCTATCAACCAAACATGTGGACCTTGTTTGCAACCTGATTCAAAAAATCAACTTTAAAATCCACATTTTGGGGCTTCCTTGGTGGCGCAGTGGTTGAGAGTCCACCTGCTTATGCAGGGGACACAGGTTCGTGCCCTGGTCCGGGAAGATCCCACATGCCGTGGAGCAACTAAGCCCGTGAGCCATGGCCGCTGAGCCTGCATGCCTGGAGCCTGTGCTCCACAACAGTGAGAGGCCCGTGTACTGCAAAAAAAAAAAAAAAGAAGAAGAGATGGCTCTTGGCTTTCTTGGAAAACATTAGAAAGCCTAGTCCAATCAGAGACTGCCACTTCTTGGCTGAATAATCTCAGGTGGATCATATAAACTCTCAGAGCCTCTCCTAATCTGTTAAACAGAAAACAGAAACAATAATACTGTCTTACAGATTGTGAAGGAGATATGTGGAAACACCTTATAAACTGCTAAGTTCTATAAATATCAGTTGCTATTTTTACTACTATAATAACATAATTTAAGCAGGAACTGGAGCCATCATGAATAAAATACATTCAACAGTGCTGTCACTGAGGGAAAGCCTGTGCCACATATACAGCTTTACCTGCTGCTAGAAGTCAGAGAGGCCTATGGGGCCATGAACAGAGAGCTCTAGCCCATCCAAAGTAGTTTTCCAGGTTTCTGCAATAAAACTATTCTTAGAATGCCCAAACCTTTCTCATCAAAATCCCCCTGTGTGTCCTGCTGTGGGTCACATACTTGAGCCTGGCCGTACCACCATCTCACAGTCAGCCATTTAATCTATATCTTTGTGCCTTGTGTGCAAGGGTATATACTGCTATTCAGATTCATGTGTCTCTCAGTGGTGAGTCACCATCTTTCTTTCCCAAAACTCATGCCTCATCTCCCTGATTAAGGGTCACCCCCTCCACCCTGAGGTTGGCTTTCCAATCTGTCTGTTCTGAGTCAGGCGGTTCTCCCTACCCGCCTCACCCCTCCAACAAGTCCCAGGGCTTTTTGCCTCAACACACATCACTGGCATTGGGAGAAGCAGCTCCATGGGTGATGTCATCTGTTTGTAAACAGTTTCCACAAATCACCTCTCACTGGAAATTACAGAATCCCAGAGATGGAAATAAGGGTCCCTCTCATTCAGAGCAGGACTGCCTTTCAGAGCCTCCATGACAGGGGTCATTTGGTCTCAAGTATAAACATCCTGGATGAAATCAATGAAGCATTTCTGACCTTGCCTCCGAGCAAATACCTTTTGTTGGGTGGATGCCCTGACAGAGCTTACCAGTCATTGGGTCATTGATGGAGCAGCAGCCAAGAAGCCAGGCTTTAATTTTCTAAGAGCCTGGGTGTGTCTGCAGAGTTCTGAGTGTCCCCTTCCCTGGGTGATGATGATTTCTAAGATAGGAGAATATGACAGTTTGAGTCTAAGAACATGGACTTTGGAGTCAGACAGATCCCAGTTCAAATCTCATCTCCCTCACTCACCATCTAGGGACCCGGAACATTCACTAGCTGTGCAACTTTGGCCAAGTCACTGAAACTCTCTGAGCCCCAGTTTCATTACATATTTAAAAAATAGGGGGCTTCCCTGGTGGCACAGTGGTTGAGAGTCTGCCTGCCGATGCAGGGGACACGGGTTCGTGCCCCGGTCCGGGAAGATCCCACCTGCCGCGGGGCAGCTGGGCCCGTGAGCCATGGCCGCTGAGCCTGCGCATCCGGAGCCTGTGTTCCGCAACGGGAGAGGCCACA
>NC_041217.1:73997570-74019337 GCF_002837175.3 Physeter macrocephalus
GCCCGCGTACCGCAAAAAAAAAAAAAAAAAAAAAAAAAAGGGAAATTCCTGTCTATGTATGGAGATTATTGTGAGGATTAAATGCGATAATATATGTAAAGTGCCTAAACCTGTGCCCAACCAAGAATGAGAACAGAGTAAATGCCCAATAAGTGGTAGCTATTGTCACTATTATTATCACTGTTACTATTGCCTCTTCCCTCGTGAACCCAGCAGACACCACTGCAGAGAACATTGTTCCGTTTCCTCTTCCTGAAATAAGTGGATAAGATCTACACCTGCAGGCTGAGGTTTCCAAGCTACTCAGGATGACCCCACCACAACCACCACCTCTAGAGAATGACATTCCCATAATTCTGATCATGGCACTTCTCACCCTGCAGAGTCCTGGAAACCCATGTCTCCCAGTCAGACCTCAGCCGCATGAATGAGGCCTGGAGGGGGAGGTTCCCAGTCTCCCAGAACGCTCAACTGGCAAAGTTCCCTTACCCAGCAAGCAAAGCAGTGGGCTGGTGCTCTTCTGTGGTAAAAGTTAAGTCTCAGCTCACCTGATTCCAATGCGCTTAAGAGTTGCAAATCCTAACCTTTGCCCCGCAGCTGCCTGGGCCTGATGGGTAAGAGAGTGAGCACCTCAGTGGCAAGGCTCTGGAAGCCTTCCGGGGACCAAGCTGAGCAGTTAGGAGCATAAGCCCTGGCTTTTTCCATCATGCACCAGCTGAATGACTTTGAGCAAGCTCCTTAACCTCAGTTTCTCTTCTGTAAAATGGATATAATAGCACCTACCTCACTGAGTCATTGTGAGAGGATGCATGTCCCATAAAGCCTTCAGAACACTCCATTATGTGAGTTCTGCTATCGCGATTAAGTACCAGAAAGCCACTCTGGTTCAGGCTTTCCAGGGAAATTTTTAGTTTCCCGCCTTTTACAAATGTGCCAAGCCAGAGCTGAGTGAGAAAATGGAGTAACAGAACATGATAATAAATACACAAATGAAAGAACAAATAGGAAAGGGAGTGTTCTCAGGAGGTAGAAGTTTTATTATGACATGTCTTCAAAAGACAATCAAATCAGTAGGCATTTATTGAGCACCTACATATACAAGTCCCTGCAGACAGTAAAGTCCAGTGTCCCACCCACGGCTTTCAGGTTCCCAAGGAGAAAATGCACAAGGGGGTGGGGGGCGGCGGGGGGGGCGTGGTCAGGGAGCTTTGTGAGGCTGAGTACAGGGCGGGTGTCTGAACACCGAAGAGCAGTTATCTTTAAGGGAGCAAGCTCCGAGGCCCTGTCCCGCAGGGGAGCACTGTATTGAGGGGCGCAGGCACGGCGTGGGAGCAGCTCTCGCTCAGGTGTGGGGCAGCCGTGGCCTCAGCATCCGCCGCAGCAGCCGGAGCTCGAGGACTGGGACCTCAGGCTGCTGTCCGCGCAGCAGGAGCAGCAGCAGCTGCCCTGCAGGCGGCGCCTCACGGGAAGGCAGCAGCAGCCGACGGAGCTGGAGCCGCAGCAACACGAGTCCCTGCAGCAGCCCAAGCCGCAGCAGGAGGAGGCGTCGGGCGCCGGGGTGGGACACGAAGTGTTCGTGTCCTGCGAAGAGCCCTTGGAAAAGTCTTTGCCTCTCTGCTGGGAGGACATCGTCACAGAGAACCTGGAAGAAAAGCAGCTTTTCACATGGAAGCACTGTTTCTTTCCAACACAGGGCTTTTGAGATTTGACTTTGTGAGCACGTGAGCCCGGCATAATGCAAGGAAGGAAAACACACACACACAAAACACACACACACACACACACACACACACACACACACACGAAAGAGAGAAAACAAAGGAAGAAACCCCAAACAAGTGTTCCAGTGAGTTCCACTGAGTTAAACCTCCATAGAGTGGGAAACAGTCTATGCAAAAAGAATCAATGGTTTTCCATTTTCTATGACTAGAGTAAGGACCACCCAAGTTCACCACAGTGGAAAAGAAAGAGGATATTGTGGTAATTTTTCTGTCTGATCCAGTCCAAAATCTCCTGGCTCTTTTCCCCTCCCCCATTTCGCTGTGGCCATAGACCTTCAAATGGTATCGCCTATCATTAGCATTGCATCAACACTACCTCAGTTAGAAAATACCAAAATCACACATATGTCCGTCCGTCCCAACCACCCAGATCTAAAGAATCCACGAACACCAGAAGCACGTCTTGGTCATTCTTTCCTGCCTATGCCTCTCACTCCCCATGACCATAAGGAAAAAGAGAGTGGTACAGAGGATGGAAATACATCCCAGGTCAGGGAGTCAAAGACCTGAATTCCAGTCACATCTCTGCTACAGACTTGCTGTGTCACCTTGCAGAGTCACCCCCCACCCCCAATCTGGCTTCCATGTCCTCATGACACCTGGAGAGGTCAGCTCACTTGAAGCTTAAGGCACTCTCCAGGGCTCTCTTTCTGTATCTACCTGCTGGCTGTGTTCTGCCTTCTCCTCCCCTCTGCCTTCAACTCTTCCCATCCTCCTCCCCCAGGTTCCACTTGGAGACTTACTAGACCCTGGTTCCACCGGAAGACTCACTCAGCTTTCTAACTGGAATGCACCACCTGCTAGGCAATGGACTGAGCAGAGTGTCCAGCCAGAGAACCTTTTATAAGCTTCCAGTTAGGCACTGGCTCTTGGGAGGGGCCCATTTCCCAATAGACATTCTCAGCTGACGCTTACATCTCAAAGACATTCATCACTCAGGTAGCACCGTAGGTGGTGCACATGGGTATTCAAGTCACCTCACAGAGGTGCCAGGATTGCTGTAGCATGTTTACTTTCCAAACAGGACTCTGGCCATTGCTGGGAGGGCTGTGTGTGTGCTAAGACAGGGCATTGGGGCTCAAGTGAAGAGAAGTCTGCCCCTTTCATGGGACCTGTTCTCTTTGCCCTTTGCTACAGCGTACATGCACACACACACACTGTTCCCCTGTTCACACATTCATGCCAGTGTAGTCATCTAGATGGTAGTTTGTATTGGGTTGGCCAAAAAGTTCTTTCGGGTTTCGCTGTAACATCGGAGCCCGAACGAACTTTTTGGCCACCCCAATGGTTCACTTGTGATCTTAGTTCACATCTCTCAGGAGCTTGGTCCTTGGCCCCTCCGGGAAGGCCACAGTTTATGCAAAAAGCCTGCTGGGTTTCATCCAGATGCTTCCGGCTGGGACTGAGTGAAGATGATGGTGAGGATGTGTCTATGGGAATCTCAGTGGCAGTTTCTTTGTCCCTGGAGACTGGAAGAAAACCCCAGGCAAAGTTATGGAATAATTAAGACCAGGAAAGCTGTGAGTGTAGTCAGGTTACCATACCCCCATTCAGCCCTGGTGGGCCTAAAAGAAAAACTTGTGCAGGATGCTGGTCGAATTGCCAAATACCAAGCCAGCTTGCGAGACTCTCCACTCCTGACCTCACCCCAAACTCCTTTTGAAGATAGGTTCTCCCTGGGGCCACTGCCCAATGTGAAGAGAAAGAAGAAAGAAAGAAGAAAGGAAGGGAGGGAGGGAGGGAGGAAGAAGGAAAGAGAGAGGGAGGGAGGGAGGAAAGGAGACCTTTCCAAAGGTCCAAAGTGCCCATGAAAAATTGTGCCTTTAGAATAACTAACTTTTAAGAATTGGGAAAGACTTTGGAGGTCGACTGCTTTCAGAACTGCTTCTTATTCAATGCAACAGCCCACAACCATGAATATGAGTGAGGTAAAAGTGAAATCCAAGACTAAGAATTCAATAATTGATGGTGAGACATAGGTTTGGGAGTGAGTGAGCTGGGAGAGGCATAGGTGTGCACACAAGGAAAGGTAAGTCACAAAAAGATACCAGTTTCATTTAACATGGCTTTAGAGCCTGATTAACAGGTTGCATGTACCTAGGGCCACCTGTTGGTGCATACAGATGAGACATTTGAAAGGTGAGGTCGGTATTAGAAAAGAAGTAGTAATGAAGTAACAAGATGGAGACAGGATCTCCTCTGGGAGATGATTTGGGCAAGTACATGCTCATTATATGGACTTGCTGTAGCCTCATATACTAACTTACTTTACCCATCACTGTTAACTCTTATCAAATGAAGGTTTAATTGTTCATCTTGTACATAAAAGCCTGATTCAGAATTATCATTTCTACAGTAAGTCCCCTACATATGAACAAGTTCTGTTCCAAGAGCATGTACATAAGTCCAATTTGTTCGTACATCCAACAAAGTTAGCCTAGGTACCCAACTAACACAATCGGCTATATAGTACTGTACTGTGATAGGTTTATAATACGTTTCACACAAATAATACATAAAAAACAAACACAAAAAATAAAAAAACATTTTTAATCTTACAGTCCAGTACCTTGAAAAATACGATAGTACAGTTCAACAGCTAGCATCCAGGGGCTGGCATCGAGTGAACAGGCAAGAAGAGTTACTGACTGGAGGAGGTGGGGGATGGTAGAGCTGAAGGACCGTCAGCAATAGGAGACGGAGGGCAGGCTGCATGTGACAATGTATGCCAGATGTGTGAACTAACTTACGTGATTGGACATGAGTACACACATTCACATCTTTGAAAATTCACAACTTGAAGGTCCGTATGTAGGGGACTTACTGTATCACTACTGAGTCTTTCCTGAAGGAATCATCCTATTCCTAAAGGAAACAGAAAACCCAATGCAGTGACAGAAGCCCCCCAGCTCCCACCTCCATGCCCTCACACACACACACACACACACACACACACCCCTGCCACATGGAGACAGACTTTGGCAGAGGAGGGGGTCCTTCTTGGTTCCCTACTCAGACCCAAACTCAGGCTTTCAGGAGGCAGGGGAAATGGGCTCAGACATTCCATACCTGCCTCCTAAACAGTCCCCCAGAAACTAACCCCCATCAGCTTTCCTCTCTAGTCAACTGATGGAAGCACCCAGGATTATAATAATCAGAAAAGTAAAGGCGTCCATTCATTGGAGCCCAGAATGAGCACTTTAGGTGAGCTTATTACCCATGACTAGGAAATAAATTCTTTTTTAAACCATCACCCATGCTTGAAAGAAACCCTCCCAGAGTCATCTCACTGAGACCTTTCTGGGTACCACCATCTCCTCTCTGAAAACTCATTCCTGGCCCTCCTCATGGAAAGCTTGTGTTAGATGAATGGTCTCGGACATGATCCTTTCCTTCAAGCTTAAAGTTCCCTCCTTCAGATCATAAAAGGGAATACTGTTTCCCAGAGGTCTAAGTAGCTTCAGTGCTGAAATCTGTTTCCCAAACTGATTTTTTTAAGTGTTCACTTACATTTAAAAGAAGGGAAGGGAGGATGGCTTGAGGCAGGGGGTGGGGAGTAGGAGAGGTGAACAAAATAATCAGGAGGCAGTGACATCAGGAAGAAAAAGCTTTATTGTTACAGGGAAAACAGCTTCATAACCGAACTCCAATCCAAGTCCTCCAAAGAACTATATCTGAGAGGGGAATCAGGCCAGTGAATGTCAGAGGTTGAACAGCTAGACCTCACAAAGGAATGAACATGGGCAGGAAGAAGAGGGAAACACTAAGCATTTCAGAAGCGCTTCCACTCTTCTTCCGTTCTTCCAAACCAGAGAAAGAGAAGACTCAGGCTGGGCAGGTCCTCAGCACTTTGGCTCCTGAAGTGTTGTTCCTCAGTGGTCTTCATGGCCCAGTTCAGCAGCGGCCCCCAGAGCAGCAGCCAGAGTCTCCAGAATGCTGGCCACTGCCGCTGCCACAGCAGCCAGAGCTATGGTGTCAGCGTCGAAGAGATCGGCGAAGCTTGTGGCGGCTCAGGCAGCAGCCCCGACTCCCAGAGCTACAGCAGCCTCAGAGCTGGGGCCACAGCAGGAGACTGGAGGTGGGCAGGGGGCTGGGCACTTGGGGGGGCACTTGGCTGGGCCTTTGGGGGCACACTTGGGAGGGGGCTGGCACTGCTGCTGGTTTTGCTGGCAGGACATCTCAGCAGGAGCTGAATGAAGCTGGAAGAAAATACAGAAGTTTTAAGTTCAACTAGCCCAAGATAACTTCCTTACATTTAAAACTGAACTATGAATTCACCAGATTTCTTCTTTATAATGATCATATTTTTAAAACCCAATCTCCCCAAATGAGTTACGAGAGGCATGCAAACAATTTCAACCTAGGAACTCCATAGTTTCAAATGAATTTTTTGCAACCTCAAAAAGAGGCCAATCCTTCTTTCCCTTCCACTAATCCTCCCTCCCCTTCCAGCAGAATCCTCCTTTTCAAACCCGCTTTTCTCCTTGTCTTTCTTCAAGATTGTCCTCAGCCTCCACCCAGGGCTTCTGTCTGCCTAAAGCACCAGCACCAAGAGTCCCTCCTGGTCCTCAAGATGCCTTCACTTGGTTCAGCACTGGAGCAGATCACCCAGGAGGCAGGTGGACTGAGGTGCTCTCAGGAGCTTCAGCCTTTTATACAGCCTCAGCTCTGACCTGGCATCAGGCGATGCAGACCATGGGGCAGGATGCTGATGGCATCTTTCACAAGGGGCACAGGTAACAACACTTCCCTCACATCCCAGGGACCCAATTCCTCCCTTCGTAAGCATGTCAACTATTAACCCACAGGAAGATCCCCTGAGAATTGCTGCCCTCTACCTAAGATAGGGATGGAACTTTGCAGATTGCACGCAATGTCTGTCAATCTCACAGGCAGCTCTGCTATGCTCCCCTATTTCCCAGCCTCGGTCAGTAGGGTTCTAGACCTCTGAAATGAAGAGAAGTTCTCTCTTCTCATTGGTATAGGAAATGGGGGGGAAAATTCCCAGCCTGAAATTAAATGAACCTTTTTGGAATAAGGATTGAGATCCAAAATAAAGTGCCAAGCCCAAGCCAATAATCTAATGTGACTTTTTCATTTTTAGATGATGCCATAGCCTGGACTAAGAATGCTTGCTATCTCAGTGATGCTATTTTAAGCAGGTCTCATGCAGATGGTGTGGGTATTTGGGCTTCTCTCCTTACCTGAACTTGACCCTCCAAAAGAACCCACAAATAACACCGATTCGGCACCAACAATCCCTTTGAAAGGGTAGAAAAAGTCTAGGAATGGCTTCTCTTTCCACATATGGTCCTAAACAAGGCAACTTTGGCCTGCCCAAGGTGAGACGGCAGGGACCAGGGATATGCTGCAGGTGGAGCAGGAAAACTAGATTTCGATGGAAGTTGCCAGAAGTGAGGCATGAGTTCTGGTCATAATTAAGAAAAGAGCATCCAATCTGGAAAGATCCTTTTTGTATAGTTTTGCAAAGCCTGTGATGGAACCCTACAAAAAATATTCTGAGGACAAATTAGGTCCACAGGAAAGTCATCAAACTCTGGTTAACTGAAAAGGTAGTCAAAATTTGGAATATTCAGAATGAAAACTGCAGTGAGAGGAAGTAAGACAGGGAGAAACATGAGACACCTCAGCTCTAAGCTGGACAGAGAGACCGTCTCGCATCAGTTCCCAGCTTTGCAAACTCAGGCAAGTTACTTAATCATCACATAAAAGGGGCTAAAACAATTCCTAGCTCACTGAATAAGGAATTATAATGTTCTTAGAACAGTGTCTGGGACTATTAGTTCAAAATGCTAGTTTAAAAATAATTTTATCATTATGGATACTCTTATATACATGAGAAAAGATCTTTTAAATTTCAAATTACTGATCTGTCAATTTTTGAAGCCAAAACTATTGTTTGCAGTATCAGAGCTTAGCCCTAATGTTTTCTTACAGAAAAAGAGTAATCTCTTACTTGCCACTGAAGTATGAGATTATAGGAAAGCTTAGTCTTTATGAAAAAATACAAACAGGAAGAATTTTAAATTCATTTGTAATCCCATCTTTTGAGTATTCTTAATATTTGGATATTTTCCTTCTGTCTCTTTTTATGATTATATTTCAATCTTTTTCATGGTGTATAGTTTTTTAGTGATTTTTGTTTTGTTTTGACTTTACCCAGTCTTTGATCAGGTACTTTTATGAGTTTATCTTACTAACATTTCACCTAACATTGTAACATAAACATTTCCCATGTTACTCATCCTTTGGAGGCGTTATTATGGGCAAACATGGAAGGCCCAGAATCCACTTATAAGTGGTTGGGAGCCTGAGTTCTAGAACCAGTCTCCAGTTCCAGCTCCCCACTGGGCAGCTTGTGACCTTGGGCAAGTGACCTGAGCTCTCTGTCTCACTGCCCTCATCTGGGATATGGGGAAGGTAATAGTGTTTATCTCATAGGATCATTTGCAGATCAAATGAGTTAACATCCATAAAACTCTTGGAATAGTGTCTGGCACATAATAAGCACTCAATCAACATTGAAAGTGAAACCTGATGCTGTCACTTCTACATGTTCTATAAAGACCACCAGGTGGGGAGCCAGAGAGCTCGCATTGGCTACTAGAGCTCTGTTCACCAGGGGATCCTTCTCATCCCCTGTTTGCTGAGAAAGATAATGAAACACAGGCTCTGAATTTCTCAAAAAAGAAGCCCAGTAGAGGTTAAAGGAATTATTCATTTAATACATGAGTGTGATTAATTTTAAAAGGAACAATGTCCATCCCTTTTTACCTATAATTATTTGGGTACATGGCCACCTAGCTGACACACAGTATGGTCTTTGAGTGCAGGCACCCCTAAGGGATCTAGTTTAGTGCTTTGTAGGTAGTAGACACTCAATTTTCATTTCCTTGTCCTGTTGAATTTGCTATTTAGTAAGGAGGATGGATGCCTCCAATAAATCCGAACCCAGATTCTCATTGACAAATTCCAGACCTTTCATGGAATGAGAGAATAGAAGATGTAGAAAGGACCTTGGCTCATTCAGAGACAGTGGTACCCCATCCTGGTGAGGCCTGGGCATCGACAGCCTCCAAAAGTTCCCTGGGTGGTTCTAATGTTCCATCCGGTTGAGAATCACTGATTTAGACCACGCCCCTTATTTTGCAGATGAGGAAATTGAGGCTCAGAGAGAGAAAGAGGCTTGTCCCAGATCACACAGGGACTTAGAGGCTGGATTTCAGATCCTGCTATCAGCCCTCTCTCCACAGCACCTTGCCTCTTGAATATTTTATTTCTTCTTGTGATTCTTTTTCTAGCAAGCTTTATTTTACACAATTTGCTTGTTAAAAATGCCTATTGAAGTGGGGTGAAAATAGTAGTAAACATGATGGATCATTGTGTGAATCTCACGGTTAGAAAATCTGGACATAATTCTTACTGTTAGTTGCTCTAAGTAACCAAGAATCAAGTACCTATACCTTAAAGGCAGTGTCTGGCATCACCAGGGTTGGGCCAGCTGGCAGACCCCAAGAATGCTCCCTAGGGTGGCACTACCTTGATGATGTTTCCTTGACCCAGAAATTCAACCTTGTCCATGTCTTTGAGTTAATCAGTCCTGGCGGTGCTGAGTCACTGCAGCTAACTCACAAGAGACTGATGATGTCAATTTACAAAGAGAAACATGAGTATCAAATGTTGGCCTGATGGGTACATTCTCTTCTGGCAGGAAAACTTCTCAAAGAATTCGAGTCATAATCTGGAGATGCTTGGTGATGGGGGGATTACATAATGGCCTTAGGTTTTGATGGTAAAAACAACTAGACGTCCCCATCAGATCATCTGAACATCTCCTGCCCTAGACAGATTAGGGTGGTGCTGAAAACATCTGCCACCTGGCTGCCCTTCCTCTCTGCTCTTTAGTAGATCATTCTGCTGGAAGGCACCTCATTAGGCGGTCTTTGCTGAGTGCTGCTCTCATCCGTTACATGCTGATTTTGGAGTTTAACATTGGGAAGATAATTTTATTATTTATTTGTCTTATTTTTACTATTCACTATTGCCCTGACACACACTGTGGTAGACAGGATAAAGCCTCTCTTCACAAATATGGCCATATCCAAATCCCCAGAACTTGTGAATGTGTTACCTTATACAGCAGAAAGGACTTTGCAGATGTGAATAGCTTAAGGATTTGGGGATCAAAAAATTGTCTTGGATTATCCAAGTGGGCCCAGTGAAACTTTTTTAAGAGAGAGGCAAGAGGATTGATGTTAAAGAGGAGATGTGTGACAACAGAAGCAGAGGTTGGAGTGATGAACTTTGAAAATGGTCATATGTCATGAAGAGATTAGTGGTAGGACAGGAATAAAACACAGACCTACTAGAGCATGGACTTGAGGATATGGGGAGGGGGAAGGGTAAGCTGTGACGAAGTGAGAGAGTGGCAGGGACATATATACACTAACAAATGTAAATTAGATAGCTAGTGGGAAGCGGCCGCATAGCACAGGGAGATCACCTCTGTGCTTTGTGACCATGAGAGGGGTGGGATAGGGAGGGTGGGAGGGAGGGAGACACAAGAGGGAAGAGATGTGGGAACATATGTATAAGTATAACTGATTCACTTTGTTGTAAAGGAGAAACTAACACACTATTGTAAAACAGTTATACTCCAATAAAGATGTTAAAAAAAAAAAAAACTTCAACATATATTCTACACAACCTTTTAAAAAAAAAAAAAGAAAATGGTCATGAGCTAAGGAATGCGAGCAGCCTCTAGAAGCTGGAAACAACAAGGAAATGGGCTCTCCCTAGAGCCTCTGGGAGGAACACAGCTCTGCCAACACCTTGATGTTAGCTTAGTAAGACCCGTGTTGGACTTCTGACCTACGAACTTGTCTTAAGCCACTAAGTTTATGGTAATTTATTATAGCATCAATGGGAAACTAATACATACACTTAGATTTTTAAAAATAAATTTCATAACATGATTTAATTACTTAAAAGGAGATCAAAGTATTAAAATTATTTCCATTGACATTTGGAATGGAAGGCTCACGTATCTGATATTGACAGGATGCCTTTGGCCAAGGGGAAGTTCTGTTAAGAGATGACAGAGAAAATGCTCAAAGATAAACAAAGATGCAGCCTGGGCTTATGTCCCAGGTCTGTCACTTACCAGCTATGTGACCTCTCTGAACCTGTTTTCTCATCCATAAAATGGGAGTAATAACAGTGTCCATCTCATAGGGTTGTATGAGGATCCCTTGAGATAATATCTATAAAGCCCTTAGCCCCAGACCTGGCATGTAGGAAGGTCTTGGTAATTGTTAGCCACTCTTATTCTTGTTATAATTGCTATTGCCTTTATTAATAGTTATCAGTGACCAGTGGAAACCCAGAGATGCCAGGATTGTTGCTAGGGCATTCCCAGGCCCTAGAGACAGGGATGAGGAAGCCACTATCACTGCCCACTGACAGTTGCCCCAATGAGCTATAATAGGAGCAGACTGATGACTAAGACCCAAAGCTTAAGCAAAGTGGATTAGAAATTTAAAAAAAAAAAGTTTATAGCAAGTTACAATAGCATACAATATGGCCATTCCATTTATATAAGTCTCTCCAAATATGTCTGTAAATTTACATTTAATACATGTAAATAAACAGAAAAAAGTCTGGATGGATCTGTATTAAAATATCAACAGCATGTAATTCTAGGTGGGGAATTCCAAGCATTTCTTTTTTCCTTTTGCTTACTGACTTTTTCTAATTTTCCTGCAATGAGGAAAAATGTGGATTTTATTATCTATGTTACTTGGATTATAAAATGTCTCAGGACATTCTAAACTCACTGAAAGTATCAGAGAAGTCTTCACAAAAATGGCATTTGATGCTTCTATTCAACGTTGCAGATGTTTTGAGCTTCTACTAAGCACCAGGCGCCATGCTTGGTGCTGTAGGCACAGGGAGAGAGCTATACACAGTCCTTGCTCCTGGGACTCAAATGCTGCCCTCCCTTCTCCTCCATGTGCAGCTCAGGTGCCACCTCCCTACCTGTCTGGTCTCAGAAGCCCTCTCTGTCAGACTCTCTGTCTCAGATGCTTCATCACACCCTACCCAGCTCTGTATATGGATGTCATTTACCCTCAAGATCATGAACTCTTTGGAAGCCAGAACTATATGTTATCTTTCTATTGAATTCCTAAAGCTGGGGGAACATGGGTGCCCCGGGTGGCATAGTGAACGGAGCCCATTGGAAGGAAGTGGGCAACGTGGTCCAGACAAGAATCGGTCTCAGTGCCAGAGGCCTGGGGGGCCTCATGGTTCCCGACTCTTGAGCCCAGCTGGGGACTGAGGAGGGGCTGCCTCACCCCATGCTCTGCACACAGAAGGGCCCCAGTGTTTATTGAACTGAAAAGTGACCACTCCAGAGGCAGGCCCTGCACCCACATTTGGGAAAAAGGATTCCCTCCACCCCAAGACACCACCTTCTCTCGAGGTCACAAAGCTCAACTGATTATGTTCACGTTCAGGGACTGAAGACACTTAATCTGATTGTAAACCTGGAGCTTAGCTCCAGACTGGATACATGGTAAGTGGGAAAGGAATCGAGAAAGGGAGAGAAGAAGGAATGAGGGAAGGAAAGAGGAAAAGAAAAAAGGGGGAAAAAGGAAAAGAAGGAAAGAAAGAAATGAACAGAGATGGGAAATGAGTGACAAATACAGTTCTCTCTTCATTCTGCTTCAAGTAGTGGAGATTCTGTTGACAAATTTAAAAAAATAATAGTAAGGTAGGAAGTGAATATCACTTGTAACAAAGAGGAAAGACACCCACACACCCTAGCAACTAGGACATGCAACTGTAGGTTGGAGCTGCCCCTTGTCTCCTTTCCTCCTCCAGTATGTGATCCGCCCACCCATGCCCACCACAGCCTGACTCTCCCCGCCCTGCAAGGCCAAGACTTCTTCACGTCTTCCGTCATGCTCCCGGCTCTGGCAGACAGGCGGAGCATGCCTGAGTCATGCAATAGTGTTCTGAGCAATTTACCGGATGCTTGAAGTCTCTAGCTTAATGACGAAATGACCAAAAATTTCCTGCTGACTTTGTGCCAGTCTTTTCAATGCAAATCCAACGAGTGATCTGGAAATATGACTGGCTCTGTCCTAGGACTGCAGATTGCTCCATCCAGGGAATTTAGTCTCCAGAAACTCTTCTTACTCCCCTTTACTCATCCTCTGCTCTCCTTACCTCTGCCTCAATATCCACAGACCCTCTCAATCCTTAAATGTTCTCCACCATAAGGGTTCCCCATCACTGCCATGTGAGGGCCTCTCTCCCTCCTCCCAACTACCTGTTCTTTATCCAAAGCTTCTGATGGCATAAACCATGTTCCACAGTTGACAGCAATCCACGTGCACAGAACCCACCATCACCACCTCCCCTCCAGGCCCCTCGGTTCCCTCAGTAAATGGTCCCAAGACCCAAGACTGAGAGTCATCCTAGCTTCTCCTTCTTCCTCATCTCACATCCAAAGATGCACCCAGGTTTCCTTTTCCCAGTTCTACTGCCTTCTTTCCTTGGACGCTTACCACCTGTGTAAAATGCAAATCTGAGCCTATTTAAAATTTTCAGTAGCTCCCTATTACCCACAAAGGGGAAAAAAATCCAAGTCCCTCCAAATGGTGCCTGAATTCTTTGTACTATGGCAACTTCTACCTCCCCTGGCTTGTCTCCCCTGCATGGTAGGGACACTACTGCCACATTAAACTATTACCACCCCAAACGTGCCTATATGCACCCCCTGTTAGAACATTCTTTGCCCCCCACTCCTACATGCTTCCAAGGACTGTACTCTGAAACATCTGCCCAGGTGGGACCTCATCACTGGCTCCCTGTAATGGAGTGCCTCTCTGACAGGGCACCTGCTGTGCCCTGTGTTCACGACTGGCCTCCGCTGTTAGATTCTGAGACCCTTTGTGTTAGGGTCTGGGTGTTCCCCCTGTGACCTTGGGGGCATATCACAGTGGCTAGCACATAACAGATGCTCAGTAGGAATAAGACTTCCTGAAAGAGTTCCTCGGGGGCAGATGCCTCACACTGTCCATCACTGTGTCCTCAAGAATGCAGTGCAGAGCGCATAGCATTCAGCAGATACTTGTTGTGTGAAGAAGGAAGGAAGGAATGAGAACTTGTTGTCATTATCAGGGAGGGAGGAGGTCCACAGGGCCATCATAGTCACTGCAGAGCATGGTCTGACCTTGACCCAGCCTGATTCACTGGAAACTGTGACTGAAGTCACATCTCTCCAGCATGTTGCCTTGGGATACTGGGCAAACAGGAGACTTCAAACCCTGAAATTCTGGATCCCTTCTAGATAAATGGAGGGATATCAGGTCCTGCTTGAGTCATTCTTAGACAATCTGGGTCACCTGGAATCTGTCAGAGATCTGGCTCATCCCTCCTCATCTAGAGGATGAAACTGGCTCCAGAAGTCAGGACCAGGGCTCCAGCCACTGAGCCCCACATCCTTTCCATCTCTGTTGTCCGAACCACCTATTTCACTGGCCACAGCTGACCTGAGGGAGGACCTGGGGAGCTGTAACGTGAGAACAGAGTCCGGCAGTGCCTCACAGAGTGTCCACTTGACTGCCGGCTGCCCAGCTGAGGGAGGGGGAGCCCACGGACTTTGAGAGGTGATGGGAGAAAGTCACTCCTGTTTCCTGGGGCTCATCTCTCCAATGGACTGCGTCCTGGGGGAGCAGTAGCTGGGCCTCCGATGTGATGTGCTCAGTCACTGCCCTCCCAGGGAGGTTATTCTGTGGAATCCCTCTAGGTGAGGCCAGCTTTCTGAACTTCTTTCAGTTCCTGGCAGGTATAGCAACATTCCTAGTGCTCAGGGCTTCTCTGGTGCAGAGAGAGCTTGGGCCCTGCACCAAGCTCTTCATGTACCAGGTAGTTGATCCCTTTAGGTTCCCAGTTCATTGCTGAATCCCCAAGACCCAGAAGATGCTTTGAGCATAGTAGAGGCTCATAAATATTTGTGGGAAGAAGGAAAGAAGGAAGGAATGAAGGAAGGGAGGGAGGGAGGGAGGGAGGGAGGGAAGCCATGTGCCACTGTTGGCAGCAGCTACCACTGAGCTGGCTGAGAGTAGTGTGAGCCTCTCTCAGTACCTGGGTACCCCGGCTGAAGCCAACTTCCCAGAACAGAGGCCACCTCCCACTAATCTCAAGAGTGTTGGACACACATTTTCATTTACCGGAGTAGAAAGTCTCTTGGGTCAGAAAGCTTGACAGTCAATGAAGCGCCCTTTGTGGCACATGGCAAGCGCCCTATAATCCTTTGCTCTTAGGTCGTGCCAGCTCTGTCTCTTCCTGGGGTTTTCAGCGCATCTCTCCCACAAGCCCCCCCACCCCACTCTAGCACCATGCAAGGAACTTGTCTCAGAAGCACTGTGGGCCTCAACGACGGAGGTGCCATGTTTCTCACTGGGATCCAGGAGACGGGGTGACTGAAGCGAATCCTATTAGAAGTGGAAGACTCGAGGACCAGTGGTGCACCATTAATAATCTTAAAGTGGAAAAAGAAGTTGAGCAGAGTGAGGACAGTGGGATAAAATTGAATATGAAACAGGGAAATCTACTCTTGAGTCTCCACTCTGCCATATTAACTCTGTAACCTTGGGCATGTCACATTACTCTTCTGAATCTCAATTTTCTCATCTCTAAAATAGAGGTTACTTACATGCTACCCAATCCAATGAGATCACATGTAGCAAAGTACTTGGTGAGCCATAAAGTACTACAAAAATATAAGCTAATAATAATAATATAAACATAATCAAATAATGGTGATTATAATCAACATCAACCTATAAGTAGCTCTGTCCCTCACATAACCCTGCAGCCTTATGTGATGTCAGTGAGCTCAGGGCAGGGGGTGGGGGGGTGGAGGAAGGGAAGGAAAGACCCCAGGTGACAGCTGAGTGTCAACACTCTGCCAGGGCATTGCTGGTGCCTCTCTGGATGACAGTCCTAAGGGCAAACACTGCCCTGGCCCAAAGAGTGTGAGAAAGAAAGAATGAACTTGATGGCTAATCTTTGTGACCCAGCTTTGACCCACGTGGGACACTTCTGATGACTGGGAAATGAGTTCTCTAATTTCTCAGCTGGTTTTGCAGGCCCTTGGGAACCAGAAGCTTGGGCTGGGGGTGGAGCCTGGGCTCAGGCAGTCACTCTGCCTTTGGAGCAGCATATCGCTGTGTAAGATAAGAAGAGGCTGGATGAGAAGACCTCTGCAAGACCCTCCTGCCCGAGAGGATCCCGTGGATCAGTCCTGCAGGTTTCCCACAGGCTCTGTCTTCAGGGGCTCATAGTCTTTGGAATGGTACCCAACACCCAATACTGTTGACACCACCCCTGCACTGGTTCCACTAACAGGCACACCTGGCTTAGAGGAGCTACACTCTGACCTTGCACCAAGAGTGTCATATCCAAAAGACACTTGGAGCTGCTACTGGAAGGTTCATCCATGAGTCAATCATTCCATCCTCAAAAACAGATGGAGTACCTATAATGTGCCAGGCATTGTGCTAGACCCTAAAGATACAGATGAGAAGAAGGCTCAGCCACTGTGCTTAAGCAGTTCCCATTCTGGGTCAGGGGAGTGTTGGGTGGAGAGACACATAAACATACATATACGACAGTATGGTATGTGCATAGACCATCCCAAGACATCTCGGTAGAAGGAAATGGGGTGGGGAGTGATGGGGAGGTAACACTCAATGTTCTGTCTTGGGAGTGACAGCCCTACTCTGCCATGCCTGATGGGAGATGAATGACCCTTGCCCACTCCTTCAACCTTCTAAGCTGACAGGAGATGAAAGACCCTTGCCCACTCCTTCAACCTTCTAAGCTAGGAGCCAGAAAGAATCCCATTTCTGCCATTGATTAGCTAGGTGACTTTGAGAAAGTCACTTGGCTTCTTGGGGCCTCAGTTTCCTCATCTGTAAAATGGAAACTATGATGGCTCTTCATCTAGTCACTCAACCAAACCACAAATATTTTTTGAGCAGCAGCTATATGCTAGGCTTTGGGAACACAGCAGGGAGCAGACACATGCCTCTGATCTCATGAAGTTTAAGGTTCACTGGGGAAGACAGACATTAAAGCAGGACATCACATTAGTGCTGACAGCTAAAAAAGGAGAAGCACAAAGTCCTAGGGAAATGCAAGAAGGGATTCTCATCCAGGCATGGTCATTCTCTCTGATGTTATGGGCATCACTTAGACAGTGAATATGAAAGTCTTCTTTATACTGTAAAGTTCTGTGTAAATCTGTACTGGCCTTTCCTGTGTTTTCCCTTTCTCACTCAAAGCTGGAAGGGTCAGAATGTAAGAAAGATGAAGAGGAAAAGCAACATCAATTGAGGTCTTATATGGCAGAAAGGGATGCTCAGGAGGCCATGCAGAGGGTGGCACAGCTTAGGGCTTAGATGCAAAGTTCAACCAGGTGTCTCTCAGCTGCTCCATGGTAGACAGGAGAATGATTCCCTTTAGTGTTTCCACCTTTAGCCCTGTTCTTTGGCTTCTAGTTAGTAGGAAAGGGGAAGACTGATGCCCAGCCAAGATGCTGAGAGAAAGGAGAGGTGCACCCAGGAGAGAGCAGGGCAAGAAAAGGTATCCTGGCAGGGATGCCCAGGTGGGAAGATAGGCCTGCCCAGCTTTGAACAGAATCCAGTCTGGCTTTGGAATACAGTGAGTGGACAGATGTGGAAACTGAGGTCCAGAGAGGATAATTGGGTGGCCAAGGCAACACATGGTGAGTGTCAGTGGCCTGTTGCTCAGTCTGCTGGTCCCACTACACTGTGAAGGCTGGTTGGTGATGTCATCCTCCCCCTGTTGGTCTCCTCATTTCATGCTCCTCTCCCTCGGCCAATGCCCTCAGGCTCTCTCCTGTCCATTCAAAATCTGCTGTCTGAAAACCATCTGAAACTTACACTAAGTATGGCCCTTTCCTGGGGAATGCATGTGTGTTGAAGCAGGTACTGACCCCAAGAAACTTGCAATCATGGGGTTTCAGGTCTAAGCCCTAGGAGGAACCCCGCACAGTGGTACGTGGTGGTGGCTAAGGTAGATTTCTCTCCAGATGAGGAAACCAAGGCCCAGAGCCAGAGAGGAAAGCAGCTCACCTTGGGTCACACAGCTAGCAAGTGGCAGGACCAGGCCTAGAACCCAGGTTTTCTGAACTTCAGCCCCTTCAAGAAAACTGTAGATGGTGTAGACCTTAGGGCAGCCGGAGAGGACCCCTCCCGAGCTGGAAAGCTTTCTCATGGGATGGCAATCCTGTCCCCATACGACAAGGGGGAAACTAGATACGAAGAATGTAAATTTACTTTCCCAACATCCAGAGGTCTGGGGAGGAATTTTGGTCCCTATCCAGGCCTTTCCAGGTTAGCTGCCCCAGGTCCCTTGCCTGACAGCCACAGTGCAAACACAAGCCCTGGCATCCCCCAGAGTCAATATTTTCTTCTCTGAAGGTGTCATCCTGTTGTTGAGATGGCCCCTGGTGGTGCAGCAGGAAAACCCAACCTTTGAAGTCATACTCCTGTTTGAATCTCAGGTCTGTGGTCTTGGGGAAGTTATTCAACCACTCTGAACCGTGGTTTCCATGTCGATAATGATGGGAGAAATACTGCCTAAATTTGGGACTTGGTCTGACAATAAGTGAGATAACAAATCTGAACTCACTGCATGGTGTCTGACACATGGAAGTGCTCAATGTTTTCCTTTCCCCTCTGCAAACCCTTCCTTTCTATAATCACCAGAATATTTCATGGAGTTAATTTGGAGAAAGTCAGTGATGTGATATAGACAAGACATACTGAAAGTGGAATCTTAAGGGAAATCTCTGGGTATCTTTATTAATACAGGTTCCTACTTCTTTGGGCCTGAGATACTTCAGAACTTGACCCAGCCAGTCTTTACAATACCTAGGGGTCAGGATGCTTGGGTTCTGGTCTTGGATTTGAGGGCTTTGCTCCTGGGTCTTAATTTCCTTGTCTGTGACATGAGAAAATAGGTCAATAATTCAGCAAATTTTTATTAAGCTTCTAATGTCTTCCAAGCACCAAACACACGGCTTGTGTTTGGTATTTGGTGCTTGTGAGGAAAGAGAGATTAAAGGGATGGACATGAGGATGGGTAAGATGTGGTCGCTGCCATATAGGGACATAAAACCTGGTAGTAGAAGCCAAGAAACCCATGAGGGAGCTGCAACAGCAGGTGTTTAAAAGCACAGACATGGAAACCAGTGTACTGAATTTGAATACCAATTCAACCTTGGGCAAGATACTTGACTTCTCTGGGACTTGGATGCTATAAAATGGTTCCTATAAATTATATATCATATTAATATTATATTAATATATATGGTACTATTAATAATATTTATAGCAATAGTATTATATATTATATTATTATTTATTTGTAATATATTTATATTATATAGTTGTATTATTATTTATTATATATTAATATTAATATTAATTATATATTATATAATATATTAATATATAATATAAATTTATATTATCTAACTTAAATATTTATATAAATATATTAATCTATTAAAGCACTTTAAATAGTGTCTGGCTCAAAGTATAAGCACTATGTAAGGGTTTGGTATTATAACCAGGTTTACAACATAGAAGGCAGACCATAGTTGCATGCTTTGTAGAGGAAGGCACAGTCAGTTCTGATTAGTTGAGATTGGTAGCATTACATCAGGCCTTAAAGGAGAAGGAGGTTTGTAGTGACGTCTGGGCGGCCTCCTGCTCTTTAGGTCAGATCACTGGAATCCAGCCAAATCTCCAAGATGTTCCACCAGTTTTGGACTGATGCTTTTGATTCTGTCTCCCCCTACTGTCCAACGTGTATAAAGCAAATTGGATGCTCAGTCTCGTCACTAGAGAGGTGTTAAAACCCTGACATGGAGAGCTTACAGCCTTATTCAAGAGACTTGGACAAGTATGTGACATAGCTGTGGAATACGAAAGAACAATAGAGAGAGGAGAAGCTGAGTAGAAGGGAAGTTTGGAAAACATGTATTCGTTTGCTAGGGCTGACATAACAATGTACCACAGACTGGGTGGTTTAAAACGCAGAAGTTTATTGTCTCACAATTCTGGAGGCTAGAAATCCAAGATCACGTTGTCTACAGAGTTGGTTTCTTCTGCAACCTCTCTCCTTGGCTTGGAGATGGCCACCTTCTCCTGTGTCTTCACATGGTCATCACTCTCTGTGTGTCTGTGTCCTAATCTCTTCTTCATATATGGACACCAGTCATATCGGATTAGGACCCACTTTAATGGCCTCATTTTACCCTAATTGCTTTCTTAAAGGATCCATCTTCAAATAGTCACATTCTGAGATACTGGGGGTTAGGATGTCAACATATGAATTTGGGCATCACAGTTCAGCTCTTAACAACAGATGAGAGGAACGGCCTCCAAAAGTGACTCCTGTACTATCACAGATCTCCATGGACAGCAGGACAAGGATGGAGATGAGGCAGAAACAAATTAAGATCCACGCCCACCTGAGAAGTGTTCAGCAGACTTTAGAAGATGGAACGGAGATTACGCTGAGACTCAGGGAACAGCGAGGTGAGGCAGTTTCCAAGCATGAGCTTTGAAGCTTCTGCCTCTTGGGCACCAGGAAGTTAGTCTCCATCATAGTCCCTCTCCACGGCACCTTAACATTTCTACTGAAGCGCCAAGGAGTTTGCAGGTATTCCTCCAGACTTACTGAAAAAGAGGAGAGCCATCATGAGACCATCACTGACCCACCCCACCAGCCTATAAAGACTGGACGAGACATTATAGAAGCATTCCCTGAAGTGGGAAAGTTGCTTGGAGTAAGGAATCGATATCTCTGGGGAAATGGCTGTGGCTTATTTTCCCTTTTCTCCCCTCGTGAGTGTGAAGAGTTAGTTTTTACCACCTCTCAAGCCAAGCAAAGGGACAAGAAAACCACTCAGAGATTGGTGGTACCTGCAGGAAAGTGAAATGGATATATCCAATCCCATCTGGATGCTCAATGCGCTGCAGAAATTCAGAGCCCAGAATAGAGACCAGTGAGGGGATGCTTTTTTTTTTTTTTTTTTTTTTTTTTTTTTTTTTCTGTACGTGGGCCTCTCACTGTTGTGGCCTCTCCCTTTGAGGAGCACAGGCTCCGGATGCGCAGGCTCAGCGGCCATGGCTCACGGGCCTAGCCGCTCTGCGGCATGTGGGATCTTCCCGGACCGGGGCACGAACCCATGTCCTCTGCATCGGCAGGTGGACTCTCAACCACTGCGCCACCAGGGAAGCCCCAAGGGGATGCTTTGAAGAGCTTACCCTGTGCCCCTGGAGTTTGGGAAGCATTCCTGGTTACAAAGGTTGGATTACTACAGCACCAGCCCAATCCATCTCCTGAGATCCCAATGCACAGAAGATGAAAGGATGCCCAGAAGAAGACCAATGAAAGAGAGAAGGAGAGAACTTGCAGGAAAGTGGAAGCTCAGACCATCCACTTCTCCCTACTTACTGCAGGTTCCTGGGCCATGGGTTAGGTCTGAGGTCATGAGGCAGGAAAAACCATTACATTGTGCTACACTGAAGTCTTTAACCCCTGAAAGTTATCAGAAAGCTGTATCATTTGCCAGAGAGATTAAGGGACAAAAAAAGAGATTGAATATAACATTTTTAAAGTATACGATTTGATAACTAGATAAATAACCCATTTTCTATCTATGAAATACTGAGTTCAAACTTGCAATAAGTTCCAAGAGCCATTTTCCCACTATCAGAAGTTATTGCTGACCACATACATGATTATTGCTCTTTTTTTTTTTTTTTTTTTGTGGTACACGGGCTTCTCACTGTTGTGGCCTCTCCCGTTGCTGAGCACAGGCTCCGGACACACAGGCTCAGCGGCCATGGC
>NC_041217.1:74019874-74021379 GCF_002837175.3 Physeter macrocephalus
ACAGGCTCAGCGGCCATGGCTCACGGGCCCAGCCGCTCCGCGGCATGTGGGATCTTCCCGGACCGGGGCACGAACCCGTGTCCCCTACATCGGCAGGCGGATTCTCAACCACTGCGCCACCAGGGAAGCCCTACTGCTCCTCTTATATGGCAAACTTCTCCACCCAGAGAATTCGCCTAGTGGGTTATTTTTCTTAAAAGGTCACCCATACTGTTTCTGTGTATGTATATAAAAAGACTTGTCTTGTAAATGAATGTTCATAGCATTATTATTCATAGCCAAAAAGTAGCTATTCATAAATGACAAAAAGTGGTATATCCATACAATGAGGTATTTTTCAGCCATAAAGAGGAATAAAGTATTGACACGTGCCAGAACTTGAATGAACCTTGAAAACATTATGTTAAGTAAAAAAAAATACAGACAGGAAAGACTACATATTATACGATGTAATTTATACAAATTTCTAAACAGGTAAATCCATACAGATAAAAAGTATATTAGTGGTTGCCAGGGGATAGAGATGGGGAGTTGGAGGGTGGGAACAGGAATGGGAGGAGTGACTAATTGCTAATAAATTTCTTTTTAGAGTGATAGAAATGTTCTGGAATCAGATAGTTGTGAAAGTTGCAAAGCCTTGTGAACATACTAAACATCAGTGAATTGCACATTTTAAAAGGGCGAATTTTATGGTATGTGAACTTCTATCTCAATTTTTAAGGAGCTCCTAGGGCCTTAGTGGGGTTCTGGGAAGGCTTAGTTCCAAAGTCTTCCTGCTGCTGACTCAGACAAAGAACTGTATTAACATTCCATTTCGTTTAGTATGCACTACTACACCAAAGAATAGCTATTACGTTAGACCAAGTAAATCACATTACAGAAGAACAATGCCAAATGGTGCGGTAGATTATAGAATACAAATACCCAGCATTCTAGCAGGGTAGGAGGAGAGCACAGTGGAGACTGGGTGTGGAATGGGGTGGAGTGACTTGCGGCAGGACTCGGGAAGCCTTCTGGGAGGGGTGGGGCTGAGCTAGACCTTGATGGATGGGTGAGGCACAGGTAAGTGGGTCGAGGGGCCGGTGAGAGGGATGAGCATCCAAGGAGTCATGTAGAGAGGCCAAGTGATGAGACACATCCAGCTTCCTTCCACGTTGCCTCTGAGACCTAAAGTGGGTGGGACATGGGAAAGAGCAAAGACGGAAGGGGGCAAGCCAGAGATGGAGAGATGTACACCTTGTGGGTGTTTCCCAGGAGAGCAGGATGCAAGGAGACCAGGCTTTGTATAAAATGTGGTAGGTTGGGGCTTCCCTGGTGGCGCAGTGGTTGGGAGTCCGCCTGCCGATGCGGGGGACACAGGTTCGTGCCCCGGTCCGGGAGGATCCCACGTGCCACGGAGCGGCTGGGCCTATGAGCCATGGCCGCTGAGCCTGCGCGTCCGGAGCCTGTGCTCCGCAACGGGAGAGGCCACAACAGTGAGAGGCCCGCGTACTGCAAAAAAAAAA
>NC_041217.1:74021487-74023216 GCF_002837175.3 Physeter macrocephalus
AGGCCCGCGTACTGCAAAAAAAAAAAAAAAAAAAAAAAAAAATGTGGTAGGTTGGCTAGATTTGTACACTAAACCAAAATGTGGAAAGAACTAGGAGCTTCGTTCATTGAAATGAGTATAATGTTGTTTCTTGAGCACTTGGCCCACTTAGGATGGGGATACAGGGGAAAACACACTTAAAATTACTAATTAGCTACATATATTTCTATCTCTTTTAAGAAAATCTCATTTTAGGAAATTATTCAAAGTAAATTTCACCTCCCTATTAACATGTTTTACCCCTCTCCCCCTTGTCCTGCCCATGCTGGCATCTGGGTTCATGAGCAGGGAAGCTTATATGGCCTGTAAGCCCCACGCCAAGGGAAGCCTGGCGTTCTACGGTTCGATTTGGGGGTTTTGCTGCCCCCTACTGTTGAAGGACTGAACTGACAGGGTTCTTGGGCTGGGGCCAGGTGGTCAGTGAACTCGTGCTCTGTTCCCATGGCTGGACAGGTGCAGTATCCTCCTGGCTCATTCCACTTCACTCTAGCTCCTCCTGCAGCTGGGTATCTCCCTGAGCCCTGGCTGTGACTCCCAAACATCCTGTCCCCAGCAGCCCACCCTGACACTTTCAACTGTAGAGGCACAGATCCTGTTCATCCTGGCTAGGGTCACCCTCCCACCTCCCAAGCCCCCACACCCCCAGTGAACTTTCTGCCAGAACCGTGAGTTCCTTCCATCTCCGCGGGACAGATGGGAACCTCTGGATCCCTTTCACTTCCATGGGAGCCAGGGAAGCTTGGGAGGAGTCTCAGCTCCTTCCACAGCACCAAGTAGGACATAAGTCACAAGATTGCTGTTTCCAGCTTTCTTCTCAACCTGATTATTTATCCACCTCCAGACTGCAGCCCCACTGATGAGAGAGTCAAAGCACACATCTATTTGATTAGCCACCTCCATCCCCTTCTCCCACAGGACCTCAGGACCCGCTGCAGGACCAGAGGAGCTTTTAATGACCTTCCTGTGTAGAAGGGAGTTCCCCTCCATCACATCCTCCTCCTCTTCTCTTTGCCCTTTGCCCTTCCTGAGACCCAGAGGGTCACAAGGTCATCAGCTCTCCGAGGTCCTCAGCAACCCCAATATTAGAAGCAGGTCCCAGATTTTTACTCCTTCCCCAGGCTCTTTGTTCCCATGTGAAGGGGCCAGATGCCATGGAGAATGAAACTGTGAGAAATGTGTTCAAGAGAAGAGCAGACGTGTCGGCTTTGGGTAGAAGGGGGAGAGCAGGTGGGGGTCCTGAAAAGAAGCCTGCAGGCCCACAGAACGGACAGGTAACAACGAGGAAGAGGAGAAACCTGTGGGTGCCCCTTAGAGTCTGGTCCAATGTCAAAGCAGCCCCACCCTTAGCCCATCAACAGAAGAGCACAGGGCTGAGTTCATTCCAGCTGGGCTCAGAGACAGAGCAGGAGGCTGCCTTTAGTTCCCTGCCCAAGGCTGACCGCAGCAGGTCCGATGTGCTGTTGCGGAGGGAAAATACAGCGTTAAGTGCAGCCCTTACAGGTGAAATAGGGTGCAGAGAAAAAACAAGGCAGATTGATAGGGATTGCATTGAATCTGTAGATTGCTTTGGGTAGTAGAGTCATTTTCACAATGTTGACTCTTCCAATCCAAGAACATGGTATACCTCTCCATCTATTTGTATCATCTTTAATTTCTTTCATCAGTGTCTTATAATTTTCTGCATACAGGT
>NC_041217.1:74024370-74024821 GCF_002837175.3 Physeter macrocephalus
AACAAGACCAAAAGACAACCCTCAGAATAGGAGAAAATATTCGCAAATGAAGCAACTGACAAAGGATTAATCTCCAAAATTTACAAGCAGCTCATGCAGCTCAATAACAAAAAAACAAACCAATCCAAAAATGGGCAGAAGACCTAAATAGACATTTCTCCAAAGAAGATATACAGATTGCCAACAAACACATGAAAGAATGCTCAACATCATTTATCACTAGAGAAATGCAAATTAAAACCATAATGAGATGTCATCTCACACCGGTCAGAATGGCCATCATCAAAAAATCTAAACAATACATGCTGGAGAGGGTGTGGAGAAAAAGGAACACTCTTACACTGCTGGTGGGAATGTAAATTGATACAGCCACTATGGAGAACAGTATGGAGGTTCCTTAAAAAACTAAAAATAGAACTACCATATGACCCAGCAATCCCACTACTGGGCA
>NC_041217.1:74025553-74035865 GCF_002837175.3 Physeter macrocephalus
GTGGGAGGGAGGGAGACGCAAGAGGGAAGAGATATGGGAACATATGTATATGTATAACTGATTCACTTTGTTGTAAAGCAGAAACTAACACACCATTGTAAAGCAATTATACTCCAATAAAGATGTTTTTTTAAAAAAATAAATAAATAAAAATAATTTGGACCAAAAAAAAAAGTACATGTATGCTTTGTTTTAATAAACCTAAAATGTGGACATATTACTGAAACAAATAAATTGAGGATATAACGGTGTATCAGGGAGAATCTTATTACAAAAATATGTTTTAAATGTCCCTATAATGATTTTTTAAATGACATTGACAGAAAATGTCCTTTTATGTAAAAAAGACATGAATTTGGATATTATTTCATAAATGCATTTTCAATAAAATATCATATTAGCTACAAGTTTGTGCTCAGTCTTTGCTGCTAAGTTAGGTATTAACTGAAAGGATTTTTGCAAAGGAAAGCTCTGGCTTACTTGAGTTCAGATGAAGGAAACATAGAGCCACCCTTTCGGATTCTTAGATCCTTCCTATGCACAGAATAGGCTAAGTGAATTAAGCTCTTTGACATCCACACATTAGAACAGAAGCCCCTTGTCAGGTGTGCACGGATCAGGAGAGGATGCCTGTATGGATCTTCATTGTCCTGCCCTCTCCACAACCTCAGGGTTGTGTGACCCTGCTCCACTAGCTTATACAGCCCTCTGATGGATGAGGTGGAATGAGCTAGAAAGCAATCTTGTACCCATCCTTGCTGGACCGCTGCATTGTCATTCAGGGAAGGCCTAGGAATGGGGTTTGGTCTCAGTGAGGGTCTCCAGCACCATTGGAAGACCTCCAATGGAATGACCCCACCCACCTGAAGGCCTATAATTACTAATTCTGTGTTTCCTTTCACTTGTCAAACTTCTGTATCTCCACTGGAATACAGTCAAGGTGGGTAGAGACTGTATTTATTTAAGGCATGTTGGTGTCCAGAGTTGGCCTCGTGGCCAGTAAATACTTGTTGAGTGTGTGTGGGAGTGAGATAACGGACTCTGACTCTTGACCTTACTAGTGGGGGCAGTCCACAAAAATCCTTGAATTTTTCCCTTTGGAGATGCTTTGCTCTTTTAATTCATCCAAGCATATCCCTATCTCTTGTACTCTCATGAGATCTGCTTGATCTTTATCTGATTTGCTCAGCCCAGAATCTCTGAGAATAGTGCCCTGGTCAAAGGTATTCCAAGGCTCAGATATGCAGTGTTTGCATTAAGGAAATTAAGTATTTCCTTAATGCTTACATATTCATCTAAAACATCTTCTGATTCCAGTGATTAAAAAGATACCAAAACTGAATATAAGTGGTCATAAGCTATCGTGTGTGTATAGTGATGGTATCTGATTAAGATAGTTTTATTCCATGATAGCCTATACTTAGTACTGTTTGGGTCATGAAAAATGATCAGTTCCATCTTTGACTTGATGAGAAGCAAGTGCACAGGTATTACATAGAAAAGAGGTTAAGCAGACAATAAGGTTGTCAGGGACCTGATGAGGAAGTAATTTAAAAAGCATAGTTATCAATGATCTGGAAACCCCACCAAACAAAACAGTTGACATTTGGGGCCATACAGAAAAACTGACATTCTGGGACTATGTATGATGTTCACATCTAAAAAGAACTTGGTGGACTACACCTTCTCTTATAATGCCATTACAGATGAAGTATGTATATGCTAGTGTATCTAATCTATGTGTAAATTTATTATCACTTCAGATTGAGAAACCTGTTGATATTGTATTGAAATGATTGAGAATGAGTTCTGATTTTATTTTTGGGTCAAACTGTCTAAACTTTATTCCCAGTTGTGTGAACTTGGGCAATTTGTTTAATCCTAGGAACCTCAGTTTTCTCTTTAGTGTAGTGGGAATATAAGTAGTACCTACATCACAGGATTATTATGAGGATCAAATGGGGTAATATGTGTAAAGCACTTAGAACAACACCTAGAACAAAATAAGAGGTCAACAATCATTAGTTATTATATTATTTTCTGCTATTATGTGTACATGTATGTATGTGTATCTACATCTGTATATCTATATGAACCTGTTCTGTGTTCAATAGCCTCTCTGAGGCTCACCATGGGAGGGGTGCTGTAAGGTCACCAAGGTGCTGGATGACATTGTTCTCCCTGGGATTGGATTGAAATGTCAAGTGGGTGGAGAAAAAAAATGCCTAAAGTCCTCAGGGAGGATTCACACCTTGAAGCTTCATCAGCATTTAGAGCAAGTGTCAATTACTGACCTGACAGCTTACCTCTGAGGCTGAGGTCGGGGTTCTTTCTACAGGGCCAATAGGACAGAAGTCCTGACTTTTTTCCTGAGAGGGTAGGTGGGAGGAGTCCTCAGGAGAGTCACTCACAGCTGGACAATAGCCAAGTTGGGAATATTTACGCCGTAGAAATGGATAATGCTTCAAACCAGGCCCTTTTCTTTCTGCTGCGCTGGTGGTTAAACCCATCCCAGAGCACTCCTAGTGGTCCTGGACGGCTAGCTGGGAGCGCAGGCTTGTACTGAGGGAATGTGCACACCAGGAGGTTGTGAATCTTGGTGTTGGCTTGTGAGGATGGAGCAATCCTAGCTCCCCTCTGGAAGGAGAATAAGCTCAGCCTGTTGATTTTTTAATCCATGTATTTTCATCTGGAGGAAAGATGCAGTTGTTTCAAGTCACTGTTGTAACTGTGATCTAAACATCATTCCTCTTCCATATAGATATTGATGTATTTGGGGTTTTTTTTGAAATTTTGAATTTTATTTTTTTATACAGCAGTTTCTTACTAGTTATACGATATTGATTTTAAAAGAGATACAATTATGAATATTTAAAGAATTTCCTCATCTTTTAGGTTGACTGAACTCCTGCCAAAATGTCCTGCCAGCAAAACCAGCAGCAGTGCCAGCTCCCTCCCAAGGGTCCCCTAAGTGCCCCACCCCCAAAATGGCCACCTAAGTGTCCCCCAAAGTGCCCACCCCAGTGCCCAGCCCCATGTCCCCCTCCAGTCTCTTCCTGCTGTGGCCCCAGCTCTGGGGCGGGGGCTGCTGCCTGGACCACCGCAGGCCCTTCTCCTCCACCGGCGCCAGCACCAGAGCCCCGACTGCTGTGAGCTGAGCCCTCGGGGGCTCTGGCTGCTGACCTGACCCTAGAGCAGCTGCTGGGGAACGGAATGACCGAGAACCTGCTACGGCCAGATGCCCCCCTCCTCCCTCTCGTCTCCCAGGACACGGGCTGACAGGGACCCCAGAGACTCACAGAGCTTCCTGGGGAGAATCCTGTGTTTGGTCGGGCAGCCCAGAGGCTCAGCCTGGATATTAGTCTCCTTCCCTCTCTTCTCCGCGTTGGAATGAAGCTCTGATTTCCCCCCTGCAAAACCTCTTGGTCCTTCTCCTCTTCTTCGTCATCTCCAACATCCCCCAGAGTTCAGGGCCTCACAAGCCTGCTGTTCATGATGCAGGGACAGGACCTGAGTGATTAGAAGGAAAAGCTGCTCTGAGGACTGATTCCCTCCAGGAGGGTCCCCTCCGGCCCCAGCAGCTTCGTCTTCCCACAGTAGGCTGTACACAGGTCCCTGTATTCTGTGTGTTCCGCAGGCTGAGAAGGGCTAGGAAGCACTGCTTTGTGGCGTGTTGCCTGTCTAGGAAGAGGGACAGATCTCCATCCCACAGAACTTCCCTCCTGTTAGAACACACAGGTGGATAAAATGCTTGAAGTGGGTATGGAGACCCTCCCCTCCCCCACCAAATACAGTCGTGGTCACTGAGCTCCCTTCCAAGGAGGGGAGTCTGGTTCGGATTCAGCCTTTCCACTCACTGCATCCGATACACGGTCCCTCTCCCCAGTGTTTGATCTGCTGCCTCAGGATCCGGTCCTGTCGCCTGGAGGAGTGATGAGTGTGGGGATACTTATCAGAAAAAACACTAATGTGAAACTGAGAAAATAAGAAAAACAGGTGGGCAGCTCTAGGGAGGAATGGGGCTCCCGTCCTTCAGTATGTGTCCTCTCAGCTCAGTCTCCAGGGACATCAGGGCTGAGAAGCACTTGCTCCAGGATGGTCAGGGGTCCAGGGGGTCCCAGGGGAAGGCGAGGGCCGCAGGGCACCTGGGGGAAGGACTAAGGCTCTTCAGAGTCAGGTAGGCCGTCTATGTGAGGATGGTAGACTCGGCAGAGAGGTTCTGACCAGGGTGGGGCTCTACTTAAGAGGTCTGGTCCCTTCTTCACCTCACAGCTGCTGACCAGAAACGATAGCCTTTGTCTGACTGCCCTGAGCTGCTGTCCTCGCCCCTGTTCTAAATCACCCTCTGCCCTGAGTCACTTTCTTTTGTTTATGCTCTTCTCTGTTTCTGCCAGTCTCCCTATTCATTTTCCAGTCCCTGGCCAGTAGTAATTTTGATCTTTTAAAAACGTGTTTATTGGCCATTTCTACAAAATTTATTATATTATTTAAAATTTTTCTTTTAAACTTTACAGAACTTGCTATATTAACCTTGATCTGTCTTTATTAAAATATTTAATGTATCAGATTTTATTGACTTTATAATATCTTTGGTTATAGAAACATTTTTAGTCTTTATGTAATAAATTATGTCTTTGTTTTTATAGCTTCGAGGTTTCTGGAGCTGGCAAGAGGTTTCCCCTTGTCCTTAGTGTTTACATGTCAGCAAACAAAGCAAAACAACCCTCTAACCAACCCCCCAAAAAAACAGTAAAAAAAGAATTAGCTCACCAAGCAGGGGACCTAGGTATTCGGTGGTAGGGGAGGCTTAGTAGAAGGTGGAGCCCGGAATCTGCTTTCAGAGACTTCTGTCTTAAGTAAGAGCAGCTCACTGAGCCCTTCCTTTCTCCAGGGGTCTGTACTCTGGGATCCTCATACCCCTTCCACAGGGAACAACTAGCCTTCTATACACACGAGATTTCCCAATCTATTTTTTTTTAGTTGCATCTTACCGTGTGTTTGGTATGGGTGCATGTGTGTTAGAAATTGTTCTACCACTACAGCAGAAACTCAAAATTATAGCAATGTAGAATAGAAAGCAGACTGTCTTCACTCGTATACAGTGAAGTCAGAGGTAGGTGTCCCATGGCTGCTATGTGGCTCCAAGGAGTCATCAGAAAGGATGCCTTTCTATCTGATTTCATCGTTAGTGCTGCTGTTTCCTGCAAGGCACTCTGATCTCAGGTGGCTGATGGTATTCTGAGCAGCAAGTCTGCATTTTAGGTGGGAAGAAGGGAAAAGTGTGAGTAAAGGTCTTCCTAGGTCAATACCCCTTTACTGAGCTTTTCTAAAGCCCAACAAGCCCTTGAATCCCATTGACTGCCTGTAGGAACAAGAGAGGTGGAGAAGTGTAGGTTTTTGTAACTGGACACTATGGACATCAGTGTAGAGATTCTGTAAGTTAGGGATGAAGGGGAGAGTAAGCAGTGGACACACAACCAGAATATCTGCGCATATTTTGACTTTCTAGGAAAGATGGTCGGGTACTGGGTATCTGGAAGTAGCGACACAGAGTCTCCTGGGTGTGCTTCATTGTATCTGGAGAGTCACCCAGGCAGCATTTAGCATAAACATTTAGGAACATCATACCCACCGTGGCACCTGCATGGGCTCTGAGGTATACGCTGGGGCAGGTCCAGGTGGAAAACTAATCAGGCAGAAAGGTTGGGAGTTTCCAGAACTGCAGCAGGGAATCTGGGGCGCTGTGTGGAGACAAGCAGAAAAGCTGGCTTATCTGCAAGTGAGGGAGACTCAGGGTTACTTCTATCTCCTCACCTCTCATCCAGCAGCCACCCAGATATGGACCGAGGACCAGGGTCTTGACTGGTGTCTCAGCACAAGAAGAGGGTGAAGTAGAACCTCAGAGCATCAGACTCTGGGAAGAGCTGTGCAAACACAACGCAAATTTGGTTTTTATAAAAGCTCCATCCCTTCAAAAATATCTAGTGGGGGTTACTGTTATTATCCCATTATTCTCTTTAAAAATATTAAAACTAGATTCACATAATTAGATTTCCATATTAAGTCAAATAATTTTGAAATACCAACATGCTCAGTACAATTTTGATTGGAGTTGCACAGAAAGTACAATTTGGTTTGGGAAGAACTGACTTGTTTATAATATTCATTCTTCCCTTCCAGAGAAAAAACATGCCCCTCTACTCAACTTTCATTGTACACCTGATTACAAAGCTTTGTAGCTTCATTGATATAAGCTCTTAAGCTGTTATTAAGGTGATTTTTATTAAGATGATTTTCCCAGCTTTATTGAGATATAATTGACATATAATTGTGTAAGTTTAAGGTGTACAATGTGATGATTTATAATGTATATGATGTGAAATATTTACCATAATAAGGTTAGTTGGCATATCCTTAACCTCACCTAAGTACCATTTTTGTTTTTGTTATGAGAGAAAAAGCAATCCAAGAGATGCTCTAGATGCTGGAGTTTACAGACTAGTACTTAATATAACTTTAATAAATATGTTAAAGAAAACAGAGAAAAGGAGGATAAATCAGATGAAAAGGAGGAGAATTTCAACAAAGAACTGGAATCAATAAAAAATCAAGTGGATATCCTAGAACTAAAGAATGTAGCATCTGGAGTTAGAAGCTTACTGGATTGATCTAATAGCAGACTGGGAATGGCAGAAGACAGGATAAGTGAAGAAAGGTCAAAAGAAGATATACAAACCTATGCACACAGAGGAAAAATGCCAGGGTCGGGGGCAGAGTGAACAAGTCAAATGCATCATGCTTGAGAAGTCAATATGCATGTAACTAGAGTCCACAAGGAGAAGGGAGAATGAGACAGAGCAATCCTTGAAGAAATAATGACCAAGAATTTTCAAAATATGGTGAAAGACACAGAGGTTCAAAAATTTCAACAAACTTCAAACATGATTCATATAAAGAAGTCCTCATCTAAGCAAATAATAGTGAAATTACAGAAAATCAAAGCATATGTATAATCTCAAAAGCAGTCAGAGTGGGCTTCCCTGGTGGCACAGTGTTTGCGAGTCCGTCTGCTGATGCAGGGCACAGGGGTTCGTGCCCCGGTCCGGGAAGATCCCACATGCCGCGGAGCGGCTGGGCCCGTGAGCCATGGCCGCTGAGCCTGCGCGTCCGGAGCCTGTACTCCGCAACGGGAGAGGCCACAACAGTGAGAGGCCCGCGTACCACAAAAAAAAAAAAAAAAAGCAGTCAGACTGGTAGAAATATATAATTTTCAAAGGAGTAATAATAAAAATTATGGCTGACTTTTCAACAGAAATTATAGGCCTCATATTATGATGGAATCACATCTTTAAAGTGCTAGGGAAAAGCATATTTATACAACAGTGAGAGGCCCGCGTACCACAAAAAAAAAAAAAAGCAGTCAGACTGGTAGAAACATATAATTTTCAAAGGAGTAATAATAAAAATTATGGCTGACTTTTCAACAGAAATTATAGGCCTCATATTATGATGGAATCACATCTTTAAAGTGCTAGGGAAAAGCATATTTATAATATAATAGCATATAATATAATAGCTCAAAACTGGAAACAACCCAAATGTCTATCAACAGTTGAATGGTATGGTAAACAGAATAATGGCCCCCGAAGGATGTCAAAGTCCTAATCCCCAGAATGTGAATACTTTACATAACAGGGGATTTTGCAGATGTGATTAAATTAAGGACCTCAAGGTGGGAAGATTATGCTGGATTATTTATGCGGGCCCAATCTAAATTACATGGGTCCTTAAAATCAGAGAACCTTTTCTTTTTCTTTTTTTTTTTAAATCTATTTTATTTATTTATTGTTGGCTGCGTTGGGTCTGTTGCTGCGCGCGGGCTTTCTCTAGTTGCAGTGAGCGGGGGCTACTCTTCGTTGTGGTGCACGGCCTTCTCACTAAGGTGGCTTCTCTTGTTGCGGAGCACGGGCCCTAGGCACGCAGGCTTCAGTAGTTGTGGCACGTGGGCTCAGTAGTTGTGGCTAGCGTGCTCTAGAGCACAGGCTCAGTAGTGGTGGCGCACAGGCTTGGTTGCTCTGCAGCATGCGGGATCTTCACGGACCAGGGCTTGAACCCGCCTCCCCTGCATTGGAAGGCAGATTTTTAACCACTGCACCACCAGGGAAGCCCATCAGAGAACCTTTTCTGACTCTATTCAGAGAAGGAGGTATAAATACTGAAGAATGGTCAGAAAGATGAAAAGTTGTTGGCTTTGAAGATGGAGGAAGTAGCCACGAACCAAGGAATACAGGCAGCCTCCAGAAGCTGGAAAAGGCGAGGAAACAGACCCTGCCCTAGAGCCTCCAGAAAGGAATGCAGCTCTGCCTAGACCTTGATTTTAGCCCACTGATATCTTTATTGGACTTTTAACCTACAGATCTGTAAGATAATAAATTTGTGTTGTTTTAAACCACTAAATTTGTGGTGATTTATTATAGCAGCATCAGAAAACTAATACAAATGGATTTAAATATATATAGGGTATAGTCATAAAACACATCTATAAAAAGAACAAACTCAACAATATAGATGAACCTCACAGATACAATGTTGAGTGAAAATAAGTAAGATACAAAATAGTATGAATCCATTTATTTCTATGTGAAGTTCAAGAACAGGCAAGAGCAATCTGTGGTGATAGAGTTCAGAATAATAGTTAGTCTTTGCACTAAATGAAAAGGCACATGAGGCAGATTTTTGAGGTGCTGAAAATGTTCTTTATCTTGATCTAGATGGTTACTACAGAGGTGCATACATGTGTAACAATGCATTGAGTTCAACACTTAAGGTTTATGTAATCTGCTAGTTAAAGTTATACCTCTATATAAAAAAAATAATGGGGAAAGGCTAGAATACTCACTTGTTGACACAGTTAGCAATCCGTAGAGTAAAAAATATTTTTTAAACTTATTTTGTTTTTAATTTGTTAGTTCTCCACTAGAGGGCACCCCTGCACAAGAGCAAGTCTTCATTTAATGTTGCAGAGATGGCCATTGGCAGCCTGCCCCAGGCTGGCTTTACATACAGTTCACCTCCAACATTTCTCCCTCGTAGTCACTATGCCCTTTTAAACTATTTGTGGGAGGCACACATGTAGCCAGACAATCACGCTAAAGTGTGATAAGTGCTGTGACAAAATCTTTTTTTCAACTATTAGACAAGAGCAGATAGGAATCTGGGCGGCCAGATCAAAGGATGAGCAAGGTTTAGCAATACCTAAAATGCATGCAGTCTGTCTCTGTTCAAAAAGTCAAAGCCTTGGGCTTCCCTGGTGGCGCAGTGGTTGAGAGTCTGCCTGCCGATGCAGGGGACACAGGTTCGTGCCCCAAAAAGTCAAAGCCTTAACATCTGGAGATGTTTGTGTGAATTTTGACCCCTAAAAGTCTTAAGAAAGGATGTTCTTGAGTTGCCAGCATCAATATTTAGTATAAAAAAGTTTTTAAGTGTGATAACTCTTTGGAACTCTCCCACGAAAAGAGGGCCTTCTTCTTCCATTTTTATAAACTCCACACATCTCTACAGATCAAAGTGCAGTCTGTCCTCTATTTACTGTAGTCTGTTGCTATTCATTCATGCTTTCTTTCAACAGTTATTGAGCACCTTACCATGTCCCAGGCCCTGTCATCCAGAATCAGAGGTAAGGATGCTAATCCCCTGTCCTCAAGCGGTTCACACACTGGGGGAGACAAACGATCACCACACAGTCTAAGGAAATAGCATGGGGGCCACACAGGACTGGGAGGTGGGGAGGGGGGATTAAAGGATGGTCTCTGGGAATAGGTGGTTTTTGAAGTTGTGATAGTTTAACAGGAGATGAAGGACATCTTAGGTGTAGAAAATATTGTTTCTAACGCATACCAGCACAAGCTGTGACAAAGGGACATTAGCATGATGCTACCATAAAGGTACCAGATAAACAAACTGCTTTGGGAAGACTGAAAAGGGAGGAATTAATTTGGTAGAGTCACATCTAGGAAGGTTTTATGTGCCACTTCCAGGTTGACCTGGAAAAAATGAGTGAAGATTCACTTGGTGAAAAGGTGGTTTGCACAGGCAACAAGCAGGTGGCGCCCACACTTCTCCGCAGCTTGCAGATACTGCCTGGCCAGATGCTCCCAAAAGTACACCACCACCCCCCACCCCCCCCAGGAAGGAGCCAAATGCAGAAGATACCTGCCTGGACCAACCCCATCCCCTCCCCCACCTAACACACACACACACACACACACACACACACACACACACACACACACACACACAGCATAGCATATAC
>NC_041217.1:74038749-74040404 GCF_002837175.3 Physeter macrocephalus
GAGGGTTGCCTTTTCTCCACACCCTCTCCAGCATTTGTTATTTGTGGATTTGTTTGATGATGGCCATTCTGACCCGTGTGAGGTGACGATGGAGGTAACTTTTTAACCTTGCATCATTCCGTATCTGTTTGTTAGGCTTCTGGGAAGTCCGTTTAAATGTTTAAGTGACATATATCATCTGTGGATGCGTAGGCCACTTGAACTGCCACCACATGCTGGAGACATGGGCTCTTCATTTTTGAAAATAGTGGCCGCCACTTCACAACGTGGAAGGAAAACATACTTGTCATCTGTTGACTTGTTCGATACAGGTCCAGTACAACCTCAATTTCAAGGAAACTGATGCTGTTGAAGATAAGGGTCCTCCACTGCTGCCCACTTCACTGCTAGACTAACGAGAACGACACACATGGAGCCTCTCCCTCCCTCTCTCAGAAATTGTCACGCCTCCTCCTTCCCAAGGCCGCTCCTTCCACTCGCCTTGTCGCCTCGTCGCCTCCGCGCGGTTCGTCAGCCTCTCCCTTTCCGTTCTCTCCTTTCCTCAGCCTACGAGAATGAAAAAGTTTCCATTGTCCTGAAAGATAATTTTTAAATAGTCACACTAGGTAACATCTCTTTTTCTCATCTTTATTACCTTTACTAGCACAGTCAGGATCCGCTCCTCCACGTCCTCACTCCTTGCTACGGACTGAATTGTGTCCTCACACCACCCACCCCCACGCCCCAAATTTTATATAATGAGGCCGCAACCCCCAGTGGGACTGTAAATGGAGACAGGGCTTTTAGGAGGTAATTAAGCTTAAATGGGGTCATAAGGGTTGGGCCCAAATCCTATAGGATTGGTGTTACAAGAAAGAGGAAGAAAGAAAGCAATCCATCCCCTCCCCCCCCACACACACACACACACACACACACACACACACACACACACACACACACCATAGCATATACCTGAGCTGGTCTGTACCCACTACCCAGAGAAAAGAGAATCTGGGTAGGAAACAGCTATGGTGAATAAACCCCATATTTGCTTTCATTTTACAGAAGAATGTAACTTCTGTGCTTTCTCTTTCAAGAAATAAAAGATCGATTGTCTGCTGAATGCCATGAAAAGAGAGAACTAAAAGCAGTCATGGATTTCAGAGTAGTGCAGAAGCTGGACATAAAACTAGAGGTACAAGGAAACAGCCTCGATGTGGAGAGAAGATGGACACTCAGAGCTTGAGACTCCCAAGGGCTCCTCTGCGACCCCTGAGCCTGCCCCACCCACACCTGTGGAGGCTGGCCTAGAACGTCGCATCTGCTACAGGCAGGGATGGCTCACCCACTAAAGAAACACACACATAAAGAAAGCAAAAGGGGTTACCAGTGGGGAAGACTCCGCGCTCCCAACGCAGGGGGCCCGGTTCGATCCTGCTCAGGGAACTAGATCCCACATGCCACAACTAAGAGATCCTGCTTGCCGCAACTAAAGATCCCACGTGCCGCAACTAAGACCCGGCACAGCCAAATAAATAAATATATATTTTTTAAAAAAAAAGAAGGGGGCTTCCCTGGTGGCGCAGTGGTTGCGCGTCCGCCTGCCGATGCAGGGGAACCGGGTTCGCGCCCCGGTCTGGGAGGATCCCACATGCCGCGGAGCGGCTGGGCCCGTG
>NC_041217.1:74040446-74059704 GCF_002837175.3 Physeter macrocephalus
CCGCAACAGAGGGAGGCCCGCGTACCGCAAAAAAAAAAAAAAAGAAGAAGAAGAAGGCAATAGGGTGTTGAGGAGAGGACAGGGCTCTGGAGCCAGAACACCTAACTTGCTAGCCCTGTGACCATGGACAAGTCACCCACTCTCACTGAGTCTCCACTTCTCAACTTACAAATGGGTTCATAACACCCTCCCAGAGGAGTTGGCAAGAAGTGCCTAATGATGCCCAGCATAAAACAGCCACTCAGTAAATGGTGATGTCTGGTCCCCATTACTCTCCTCTCTCACTCCCTCCCAGCCACACTGGCCTCCTCGCTGTATCTTGCATGCATCAGGCACACTCTCGTCTCAGGGAATGTGCATTGGCTGTTTCTTCTGCCTGGAATGTTTCTTACCCATGATATCTCCTTGGCTCACTCCTTAAGCTCATCCAAGTACTGGTGCAAAAGTAGACTTCTTAATAAAGTGGATGGGACCAGTCAGTCCATTTAAATTGCAACTCACTCCCCATCCTCACCACATGCACTCCCAATCCTCCTAATTCCACTCTATTTTAATAGCCATTATCACCTTCCAACATTTTGT
This sequence comes from Physeter macrocephalus, assembly GCF_002837175.3. NCBI lineage: Eukaryota > Metazoa > Chordata > Mammalia > Artiodactyla > Physeteridae > Physeter > Physeter macrocephalus. The sequence goes on from NC_041217.1 coordinate 74,041,029, forward strand.
GTAATTTACTTATTTATTAGGTGTATTGTTTACCTCATATTCCAGAGTCTGCGAGGGCAAGGAGGTCTGCTGGGAGCCCGAGAGAGGGCTCGTGGGACACCCTGGTGTGGGAGAAGCTGGAGCCCCCGGCTGGACCAAGCCCTGATGTGCCATTTATTCCTTGGTCCTGCCTAGGAGAAGCCAGCCAGGCCCCTCTGCTTCTGCCCTGGTGGAGCTTCCAGTGGTGAAGACAGGCAGAGCCCTCCCTTCCAGGGAAGGTTTAAAGAGAGAAGGTTTTGAGAAATCAGAACCTTAAAATCAGCCTCAGGTATGCCCTGTGCCTATCAGCCACCTCCACTTCCCACGTGCAACCACAGGCAAAGCACTGAATATAATTCTTTCACTTAACTCAACATTCCAGCCCCCAAAGCAAGGGAGATAGAAATAATTGTCCCGCTTTTACACATGAAGAAACGGAGACCCAAAGATGTTAAGAGACTTGCTTAAAGTCAGACCAGCTAATAAGAGGTGGGGCTGGCATTTGAGCCAAAGGCCATGCCCTGACACGTGCTCCCCTGCAGGCCACCATGAGCTTTGCCCTGAGCCTCCTGAGAAATGCCTCTGTCTGCTGTTGGTTCCTCAGAATCAGACTCTAACCTGGAAGGGCTCCTGTGGTCCTCTGTGCACTCCCTCATTTTGCATAGGAAGATGCAAATTCAACTGGGTTTTATATTTATTTATTTATTTTTATATTTCTTAATTGAAGTATCGTTGATGTAAAATACATGTTACAGGTGTACACTATAGTGATCCACAATTTCAAAGGTTATACTGCATTCATAGTTATTATAAAATATTGCCTATATTCCCCATGTTGTACAATATATCCTTGTAGCTTATTTTATACCTAATAGTTTGTACCCTCAGAAGGGTTTTTAAATGTTTAGACCCTCTTACAACTGACCAGTTCTCTTCCTATAAAAGTCCACTTTAATAAGAATGTGGCTTAATGATGGTTCTATACTGTATACTGGGATAGAACCTCAGAGTTGACACATAAGTGCCTGAGTATTATCTAAGCTCTTCACAGCAAAGCTCCTTTCTTGCTGAGACCAACTCACAGAACCCAGGCCTTCCCGGGGGTCCTCCCCTGCCTGCCCCCTCCCCTGGCCTGGGCTGGGCCACATCCTCTGTGCCCATGTGACAGAGCAGACCTCTGTTCTGGGTACCAGGTCTTCCGTTCAAACTCCCCAGAGCAGACCCCACCCCAGCCCCTAGCCTTCTCTGCAAGTCAGGAGGGGCCAGGGAGCAGCAGGGGCCCTCCTTGCACGTCCCTCATCTTTAATGAAGGAAACATACCATTACCTGTCAGCTGCTGGGACTTAATTAACACCTGCTCTGAGTTTCAGTTGCTGATTCAGGGTGCTCCTCCCAGCTGAGGCTCCTATGGGAAAGTCTGTCAACCTGCTAGAGGTGGGACGTAGGAATGAGGTCAGTGTAGGGGCAGGGCTCACTCCTGTTTGAATTCTTACAGCATCTTAGCACTAGAACAGGAACCAGCCAGCCTCTAACTAAACAACAGCCCTGTTTTGAAACCCTAACCCTCCCCTCCTGCAACCTGCCCAGACCAAGGGAGAGAGGTCCGTCCAGCTCACCCAGTCTTCAGGGTCTCCAACCCAGACTGTTTCTCCAAACCCCTCTCACACGAGTATACCTCCCTCCACCCCAGTCAGAAGGATCTCCAAAACTTGAACCCAGGACTCTCTAGCTCTGAGCCCGATATCAAGTCTAGAACCTTCCCAGCTTGCACTCTGCACCTCGGGTCATGACTCGGCTTTCACAATTCCATCCCCATTTTCATCTCCTCCCCAAATTCACACCCTTTGGAATGACACCAGAATTCATCTGAATTATTTGAAGAAGGCATAAGCAAATAAATAAACAAGCTCATTACAGCATGTGATAAGCACTAAGAAAAAAACAAATAGGATGATGAGTAGAGACTGGCTGCAGGGGATGGGGTGGTACCACTGTAGCTACAGGAGACCAGGAAGGGCCGCTTCCTGGACCGGCCCCATATGCATATTCTGCAGCCCAGTATATACACCACCTCTGCATTCTCAACCACGCCTGCCACCTACATCCAGCATCCCTGCCTTTTCTCCATAGCTCTTGCAACTCTTGGATATGTTTTACTTACTATTTTGCCTGTTTTTAGTCTAACCAACTATAATTGGAGGGTAAGGATTTTGTTTGTTTTGTTCATCCCTCTATCCCCAGCACCCCGAACAGAGTTTTGACACACAGCAAGTGCATCATAAATAGGTGCTGAATAAATTAAAGTGGCCTCCATTTCTCCCCAGCAAGATGAGCATTGAGCCAACAACCCAGAAGCAGCTGGCTTTCCAAACCCTCAGCCATTTTCAGAGAAGACTTGGGCAGACATCTCTCTGATCTTCCAGAACCAAAAGGAAGGGCAAGGCTCCTGCACTGCAGGCCATGCTGCAGGAGCAATGTCCCCTAGCTGGAGGGATGCCCAGAATCCAGGACCCAAGCTTCTGAAAAAGAGCCTACTCTTCCGTGTACTTGATCCTTCCCTTTCTCTCACCACCCCCACATGAGGTCTCTTCATTTAATCACCAAATACATTTTGAAGCTGCCCACTTTGTCTCTGTCTCCTTTTCCACTACTTAGTCTGAGCTACCCTCTTCTCTGCCTGGACTGCTGCTACAGTAGCCTACCAGCTGGTCTCTCTGCTCCTCCTCTGAGCCCTCCCAGTTAGAGCTCGTGCAGCATCCATGGTGCTTATTTTAAAACATAAAATTAGAGTATCTTCTCTCTGCTTAAAATCCTTTAGTGGTTTTTCTTTGCTCTTAAAATAAAATCCAAACTCACTCAACCTTATCTCCTACCTCCTTGCCCTTCACTTGCTACACTCAAACCCCACTGGCCTCCCCTCTCTTTTTCAAATACAGATCTTTGTTGACTTACGTGGAGTTATATCCCAAAATACTCACAATAAGTTGAAAATACTGTAAGTCAAAAATGCCTTTAGTACACCTAACCTACTGAACATCATAGCTGAACCTAGCCTACCTTAAACATGCTCAGAACAGTTACATTAGCCTACAGTTAGGCAAAATTATCTAACACAAACCTATTTCATAATAACGTGTTGAATTACTGAATACGGTACTGAAAGTGAAAACAGAATGGTTGTAAGGGTACAGAATGGGTATAAGCATGTCGGTTGTTTACCCTGGTGATCACGTGGCTGACCGGGAGCTGCCCCTGCCCAGCATTGTGAGAGAGTATCATACCACACATCGCAAGCCTGGGAAAAGACCAAAATCCATATTTCCAACTATGGGTTCTGCTGAATGCCTCTCTCTTTTGCACCATCACAAAGTCAAAAAATCATGTCAAAACTTTGTAAGTCGGGGACCATCTGTACATCAAGTTCTTCCCATTTGTTTTGAACTTTCCCTGTTCTAGGATGCTCTCTCATCCTTTAAGCCTCTGCTCAAATGTTACCTTCTTGGGGAGGCCTTGGGGGCCTGGCTACCTGAAGGAGTGCCCCTTCAGATACAGCTGTTCTGTGCCACACCATCACATTTATTTCCTTCCTAACCCTACATCCTCTGTGATTGCTTTTATTGTTAGTGTACTGTCTGCTTCCTCCACTAGTGGAAGCTCCATCAGGGTAAAGATCGTTGTCTCTTTAATTCATATCCCTTCTCTGAATGCCTCACATGTGGTTGGTGCTCAATGAATATTCTTTGGAGAGAATGGATACAGGGGCCTCTCCTTATTAACATCTTATCAATATTTTACCCATTGACCCTGGTTGCAACCTTTTCATCCCGCTTGGCCTCTTACAAGCCTGTGCACCTTTGACATCCCCTCCACAGGGAATCCACCTCCTCTCTCACAAGGCCAATTACTTCACATCCTTGCGAGCCTCTGGGGCTTTGCTTTTCCCTCTGACCAATATGTTCCTCCGATACTTCTGTACCAGTTGAACCTTCATCCACCCTTCAATGCAAGGTTCAAACGTGATGTCTTTGAAGTGTGTGCAGATCCCTGACATCTCATCCCTTCCTTTAGGTCCCAGGTGGACTATGGCATCTTCTTGAAGACAGGGATCTGTCTTATTCATTATCATATTCCCAAGACTTACCAGTACACATGAACACAGTAGGTGCTCAGTACCTGTGAGTGGAACTGCGTGGGAGGCCCTTTATTATGTGATCTCTTAGCTCTGGGACCGTCTTTCGTCCCTTCAATGACTCCTCCCCTCTGTTAGCTTCTGCGTGTGAAACTTCCTAAGTTTCTCCTCTCAAACCTGGTATTTTTCTGCACTCTATTCCACAGAGCGTCAGAGTTTTAAACAGCTCGTCAATTCCCAGCACACAGGAAGTCCTGCCCGTTGGGACTCCTCCTTAGTCCTGGGACCAGCCCTGTCCTTGACCTCTCCAACCCTCTGCCTGGCCAGGCAGGATCAGTGGACAGACGTTATTTTTTAAAGGGTCTCTGATGAACCATTCTGACACTCAATGGTGCAACAGAAATGGGACACAGAAATGGGATACATCCTGTGCAACAGAAATGGGACACAGATTTCTGCTTTATGCCAGAAGGACATGACCTTAGAAAATGACTACTCAAGACTTGGGGGCTGTTGCCCTTTGGGATGAAACTAGGAAGGATAGGGCCAAGGGAGATTCAGTCCAGGGGGTCACTCTGCCTCCTCAGATCATGGAGTTGATTTTAGACAGGGATTCCAATGAGGACAGCATTTTTGTAAAAGCAGAATCAAGTCACACAGCCACAAGACGACAGCAAACCCTCTAAATTCAATGTGGCCACCAAGCACCTAGGACCACGCTCCATGGCACTGTTCTCAGAACTATATAATAGGTCTACATGGGTGATCTCAGGGAAAAGTCAGGCAGGTGCAGTTCTAGGGTAACTACAATTAGCGTCCTGAACTCCCACCCACAGCACAGCACATCTGTCACATGTTCACCCTGAGACTGAATGGGTGTTGCACTAAGTCTGAGTCCAAGGTTCAGCAACACCTGCATCTCTGCCCCCACCCAGATGAACGTCAAGAGCTATTGGTGAGGCTTAAGGTGAAAAGCACAGGCTTTGAAGTGAAACAGATCTGGGTTTGAATCATGACACACCCACTTGTGAACTTCATTCAGCAAATATTTGCTGAAGTCATTCTATGCACCGGACACTGGACCAGATCCTGGGGAGAAAGAAGGAAACAGAACAGACATGGACTTTGGACAAATTAAACTTGCAGGCCTCGGCTTTCTCATCTCAAATGAGGTAATGGTTACCCCTCAGAGATGTTGGGAGAATTTTATGAGATAATACGTGTAATTGTGGAGCTCTTTACCTTATTGTCATTGTAATTAATAAAACAACATGGCAGCACTATGTGCGAAAAGCCATATAATTGTTTAAACTCTTGAACCCTAAGGAACATTTATCCTAAGGAAAAGCCCAGAGACGAAGATTATATATGAAGGAGAGAGATGGGAAAGAAAGAAAGCACCTACTAAGTGTATACATTTTGCCAGGTACTGGGTGAAATACCTTACATTTGTTACTTCATGAAAATGAGCAAAGGAAAAAAATAGAAGCAACCTAAATATTCAGCAGCAGTATAATGAATGGAATATTTTACAGTCATTTAAAGTAATTATAAAGACCATGTAGCAACACAGAAAAATGCTCATGACATCACGTTAGCTGGAGAAAGTAGGTTACAGAGTGTGGGCATGCAGATGACAATTGCATGTACAATTCCTACTCAAACACAGCCACACAAAACAGCAAGGCTTGCTCTAGAATGATGGGTTGATGAAGATGATTCTTTTGCTCTCCATTTCCCAAACTACTTGCAGTGTGGTTTCATTGTTTGTTATGTTAGTCTGATAGGTGTACTTTTCTTAAGGTACTCTATTTGCTGGTTATTTCACTCTGTCCTATTTGGCCTCCCATCAATTCCGAGAGGGGAGGATAAAGATATTTTCATGCTTCAGAATCTCGGTAGGCAGCAAATCTTTGACAAGGTATCAGTTGCATTCAATTAATTGCTGTTTCCTGAAAAATAAATGGAAGAGCTACCCCCTTTATATTTAGCTCTTCAACTGTTCAGAGCAAGCCTTCAGCACCTAAGGTACTGTTACAGCAGCGCCTGCCAGCTCCAACATCAACAACTGGAGGGCTCTATGTCCCTAGGAGGGCCATCAGCACAGGCTGGCCTCCCAACCACCCACCCATCCATCCATCCACTTACCCTACCATCTATTTCTCTATCCATTTTACAATTCACTATCTGTCCATCCATATACCCCATCCCTCTCCCATTTACCCATCTACTCTCCCTTGGAAGGTATCATCACAAAACTCCCTTACAGGACTTATAAAAATGTCCCAATTCTTCAGCTGAAAAATCAAGTATGAAAGGGTAAGGTCCACGTTCCCAAATTGGGTCAATGAGGCAACAGGACAGGACCCAGGAGACATGCTTCTCATCTTCTCTCAGTCCCCGGTGAGCTGTTTAACAGCTGGTTCGGCAACTGGGCAGGTTCTCAAGGCCCATCCTGGGAACAAAGGGCCTCAGTAATCAGGTCACATTTGTCACCGGGGTCCTCCCTGTCCCAGTAGCACCCAGTTGGCTGGATGGAACAGGATCTTCAAAGCATTCCAAGTATTTGCCAGCTAAATCTGTCACATTCTAGCCCTGTAGGTGGAGTGGGAGAGGCTGTGCAGTGTGCACTTGTCAAGCTGCCAACTGAAAACCTGTTTTAATCAATTAAATAATGGGCTCTCGCTACATGAGCCTGGACTGTGACCGTCTCAATCAAGCGCTAATTGGGGTTGATGGGGACAAGCTACCCTGGACCTTGTCACCCGGCATCAGACTGCTTAGAGTCCTACCTTAATCCCTAATGAGGTTAGATGGGGACACCGAGCCAGGGTCTGCTGACTGACTGGGCCGTGTTCACAGAACAAACTAAAGAATTAAACATTTATCAAGTGTGTGTTCTATGTGAGGCCCAGTGCCAGATGCTAGGAATGCAGGGATGAACCTAGCACATTTCCTGCCTGCAAGTACGCAGTCTAGGGGAGAAAACAGACCCTAAGACACTGACAACAAGTGTGTAAGGGGCCATAACAGGGTGCAGCGAGAGTCCAAAAGTAGGAGCAGCCACATCTGTCTAGATAATCCCAGAGGCTTTAGAGAAGGAGGCATTAGAACAGGGCCTGGACAGCACAAGCAGACATGGCTGTTCCCCGATAGATCAACCCATGGAAACGCAAGGGAGAGAGCCCTCACACAAGGTCTCCAAGACCCTCTTTAACAGTGCAGCTCAGAGTTGAAAATGTAAGCCACAGAAGGTCCTCCTGGTGTTCCTGAAATACACTTAAGGCTGTCATACCACCAGGTTACTGTTCTTTCTTCATTTTGTCTAGAATAGCTTCTCTTCTCTCTACCTGGCCCCAGTGTTCCCCAACCTACTACAACTCCACTCACCCTTCGAGGCCCGACTCTTGAAGCTCTCCTGGAGTGACCCAGCCCCAGAGCCATGCCCCTCTGCTCCCCAAGCAGGGGACCACATTTATCAGGTTGCATCCCAGTTAGTGTGTGAATCCTACCGCCTTATGTCCCCAGTAGCCCACAAAGTGCCTGGCGCACAGTAAGTCCTCAACATCTGATTGTCGAGAGACCGACTCCTCCCAGGATGGACTCACACTCAGGTGATCCAGCAGCACCATCCTGACCTACCTCCTGCAAGGCTGAGCTTGTTGGCATGGCAGGAAGCCATCAGTTAACTTGCGAAAAATAAGTCCATGTGGAATCCAGCCAGCTCCCCAGCCAGTGTGCCACAGACCAGCTGCCACCTCCAACACACACCATAGTTTCTAATGTTTGTACGAAACTTGGAGCTTGCTGGGCACAGTCAACAGTCAGCCGCCCACAAGTAGTGACTGAGCCCTCACTGCATACAAGGCATCAGAGCACCAGGACCCTTTAGAAGCTGGGAAGAGAAGTGGGAAGAGTTTACTAGTCATTGAAGATGAGATTAAGGTTGTTTCTTTTTAATTCATTGAAAAGGCAATCTGATTGATATCATCCTCATTATATATACTTTCCTGACCTTCCCATAGTGGGCCCGTCTTGTATAGCTAGATTTCTTTTATTAAGAAGAAAATTTTAAGACAATCTGAGTGGGAGTCATGAAGATTTCAGGAACATAGTCACTGATTAATATTTATTGATAGATTATCAATAGGCTCCAGTTTGCTATATACCTAGTCATTAGCCATGATTGGGAAAGCAAGGAGGTACTGAGTGTGTGGAAAGGAGAAGGGCTGGTGGGGGCATTGGGAGGGTCGAGGGAGCGGGACTACAGAGGCCTCTGGAGGGTGCTGTCAGGGCAGTGATGTCACCAGCAGGACAGACCCCACGTTGCCAGGCTTCTTCCCAAGTTGCTCTTCTCCCACCTCAGCTCACCAACCTTCCAACTCAAACCCTAAGGCCTGGACCCCTAGAGCAGTTCTGTCTCTTTAGTTACCCTGCCCTGCATGGGAACAAATGATTCTGCCTTCTTGTTTAGAAAAAAATGGGAGGGAGTGGTATAATTTTTTTTTAAAGGGAACTTTGACAAACCAAGAGGAAAACAAAAGAAAAGCAATTAATTAGAAAGTGGTAGAAGTGAAAAGCTGTACCAGGCACAGACTCCTTATCCTGCAGCACTGAAGATGCAGAGTGGTTTGGCTGGCACTTGCAACCCAGGGCTCTGCCTTCTTACTCTCACCAGGGATCTGCTACCTGCCACCCAGGTGCTGCCTCCACACCTTACCAACATGGTCCAGGCAGGTGAGAAGAAAACATTTTGCTGTTTCTCACCTGGGGGCTCTGAACTGAAGGCAGTTCTACCCACCCACCCCAATCAGCATTCCCAGGGGCCCCTTGGTCTCCCTTCCTAGCGGGTACCTGCCAGCAGATGAGCCAGCTGAATTTTTCTCTTCTGTAATCTTACCGGGAGAGGCCCCAGCCCAGACTCCCTCCATGTTGCCTGCTCTCAGGGCCCCATCTACTCGCTGGTGCATGTCTCTCATCCTGGGTCCTCTGTTCCAGCTGCCGGTTAGCAGGTCAAATGCTCACTGGGCCTGTCATTGACTGTCCTGTCAGTCACCCCTCCCCAGGACCCTGACATGTGGTGCCGCCCCCTGCCCTGGCTCCTGCGCAGGACTCGCTGGGCTTGTCTCCCTGCAAACCTCAGGCCCAGCAGCCACTTGTACACATCTGGGCAGTGGTGGGGCTCCGCACCTCCCAGCCTCACTGTGGACCTTAAGGGCAACCAGGCACAGGTCTGTATTGCTCTGTTTCGCCTGGACCCTCCACATGTCATGCTCACACCTGCCTAGACTGTTCTCACTGCTCCTGAAATGAAACTCAGCGCCCTCACCCCCACCCCACTTCTCAAAGTCTGTAAACCCCTTTTCCAATCTCAGCTCTGCCACTTAACAGGCGCCTGACAGGGACAAGTCTTTTGAACCTTCCAGGGATAAGCCACAACTGTAAAATAGGGAAACTGATCATAACTAATGCAACGAATCAAATGAAAGACAGTACAGGTAAAAGCACCTTGTTAACTACAACTGCGCTGTTAGTTTTCTTGGCCCCTGGCCGACTTCGTTGTTTGTCTTCCCCTGAAATACACTGTGTGCCTGCTTCAGGATGGTGGGCCCCTCTCCGGAGCCCGGCTTTTTTGCAGGTTTTCTGTTTTTCTCTCTTCCTTGCCTGTCCTCCACTCAGGCCTTCCTGCTATACACCCAGCTCAACACTAGGTGGCAGCCTGAACACAGGCTCTTGCTGGATGAGCCCTGCCCCCTGCCTGAAGGTTTCACCTGGGTTAGCCTTGCACAGGCACATCTCATGATCCGCCCTATCCCACAACCATGGCTGTTGGCAGCAGAAACCCAGGGAAAGCTTCCTGCTGCTACATTCAAGCTGAAGCTGCCATGGAGACAAGAGGAGGCTTGGGCCAGGTCCCAAGTCAGCTCTTCTGCCAGCTGGGGCTACCTTTGTAGAACAAATGTCCAACACAGCCCTTGGTGGAGCTGGAGGGAGCTGAGGCCTGGGTGGCCACAGAGGGGCCTGGCCCGGCAGCCTTTCTACCTACAGGGCCTGGAGCTCCCTGGGACCCAGAGGGCCCTCTGGGATCCCACCGAGCCTGGGGACACAAGCTTCCTACATTCAGCCTTTCTCTCCACCATTCCCTCCCCTCAACCTGTGTGTGATCAAGGCGTTCTTATTTGAAAACAGTTCTTCCTCATCTGGTCTCTCCTTTCTTAGCCAAACTGATTGAAAAGCTGTCTTCACTCCCTCTCCCCTCAACACCTCCCACTCTTGCCTCAACCTGCTATATTCTGACGTCTCCTCTGTCCTTCAAAATCTGCATCCCTGCTCCCATATTGACAACTCCAAGGCCCTTTTCAGTCTTCACCTTGCTGCATCTCTTTGACCACACTTACGCCCTTTCCTTGATACAACTCTTTCTGTTCTTCTCCAGGCCACTGTAAAATGGGTTGATCTTCTGGATCTGCTTCATATACTCTCCTCAAACCTAATACTCTCATTTTTTTACCCAGCACTTATATCCCAAAGATTTTCAAATCTCTGCCTTAGGACCTGGCGTCCCCTCGGCTCCATGGCCCCATCTCCAGCCGATTCAACACGCCCGAGACTGAGCTCCTCTCTCTGCCCCAGGCCTGATGCACATGTTCCTCCTCCTGTTTTCTGTCTCAGTGAAAAGCATCACCAGCCACCCAGTGGTGGCCAAAGCCAGACCATTGGAAGTCACTGCTGACCCTCCCTGTCCCTCCTCTCCCCACAGCCACTTACTTGATAACCACGTCCTGTCCACTCTGCCGCCTGCAGACCGCTCAGCCCTCTCCCCATCACAGTCGCTCCCCTGCCCAGGCAGGTCCTCCTCTCCTCTTTTCCTGAACAACTGCAACAGGCTCCAGATTGGTCCCCCTGCTCTCATTCCTGCCACCACCACTACAGCTCCTCACTGCACTCAGCGTTCTTTATAAAATGCAGAGCTAAACGAGCCATTTCTATGCTCAAAACCCTTCAGGGCCCTGAGGGTAGCATCCAGATATTATTGCAAGGCTCACAATAACCTTCATGACCTGGATCTGCCTGCCTTCTCTAGCCACACAGCTTGGTGGCCTCCACCCCTGCAACTCTCTTTCTGTCTCTCTGCCCCCACAAAAGTGTCCCTGGACATCCCACGCCCTTGCCTTCTACTATCCCTTCTGTCTATACGTCCTCTCCTACCTCCTTTTTGTCCATTGGGACTCTGTTCAGAATTGTAACCCCAGTGCTGTATTGCGGGCCCCTTCCCTGTGCTTCCTTGATCACACAAAGTAATTGTGTGATCACATGTCACTAGACGCTAAGCTTGAGGACAAGGACTGTGTTTTTTTGGTCTTTGGGTCCCCAGCACCAAGTTCACTGTCTGACACAAAGAAGGGGTAAAACAAATATTTGTTGGATGGGTAGATGGATGGATGGAAAATGAAAAATTATTGTCCAGGAAAAGTTTCCTGATTATTCAGACGTGGTCTGGTATTTAGACTTCTCACCTTAACCCCAAGCGTCTGGCACCTATTACATTAAGCCAGATCTCAGACCTCAGAATGCCTAAAAGCAGCACAGCACAGTGCTTTCCCTGGGACCAGGGCGTGGGAACATCTTCCCCAGGTTCCCACCAAAAAGTTTAGGCACTGAGTAGAATGCAACCAATGCAGGGCTCCAACTGTGCTCTCACTTCGGCCCAGAGGGATGCCCTTGCCAGACCAGGGAGATGGGAGCAATGCAGTTAAGCACTTGACCAGAAGACAAAGCCAACCTCTCTACAGTTTGTCCCTTGCAGAAGGGAGTGCTGAGCAACGCACAAGCCTGGGGAACTCCAGAACAGGAGCACAGAAGGCAGGACCCCTACTGACAATTCAAATAAGATGCAGTGATGTTTACAATAGCCAAGACATGGAAGCAACCTAAATGTCCGTCGACAGAAGAATGGATAAAGAAGATGTGGTACCTATATACAATGCAATATTACTCAGCCATTAAAAAGAATGAAAGAATGCCATTTGCAGCGACATGGATGGACCTAGAGATTGTCATACTGAGTGAAGTAAGTCAGAGAAAGAGAAATATCATATGATATCGCTTACATGTGGAATGTAAAAAAAAAATGATACAAATGAACTTATTTACAAAACAGAAACAGATTCACAGACTTAGAGAATGAACTTATGGTTACCAGGGGTGAAGGGTGAGGGGAGAGAGATAGTTAGGGAGTTTGGGATTGACATGTACACACTGCTATATTTAAAATGGACAACCAACAAGGACCTACTGTATAGCACAGGGAACTCTGCTCAATATTCTGTAACAACCTAACTGGGGAAAGAATCTGGAAAAGAATAGATACATGTATATGTATAACTGAATCACTTTGTTGTACACCAGAAACTAACACAACGTTGTTAATCAACTATACTCCAATACAAAATAAAAAGTTTAAAAAAATAAAAAATAAAAATATTCACCTATTATAAAAAACAAAACAAAAACAAACAAACAAAAACAAGTGAGATGCAAACACAGGAACAAGTCTTAAGGGCAAAGACTTTTCTTTTTTTCATGTGGCCCCCAGCCTTGTTTGGCCTCCTTGCAACAGCTTCCAGAGAAGTGAATAAAACACCAAAGAGGGAGGAAAGCTTGATTTATTTCTCAACTCTCAGCCTCTCTCTCCCAAAGGCAGAGCCCACTGATCAAAACCTGAGGGTCTGGAACCTGGGCAGACCCCAGGAATAGAAGCCCAAGTGCCTGCTCCTACTAATAATGATCACAGCAGGCTATGGTAGTGCTGACAATGTTGGCTTACATTGCAGGACACACTTTACAGGCTGGATCTTTGCTCCTGCTCTTTTCTCTGATTGCTCTCCCACCACACTGCCTTAAGTCTTAGCCATCCCTCAAAACCCTGTGCAAATGCGTGATCTGTGAAGCTTTCTCAGAGCCACCTACCACCAGCCTGAATTAAACAATATTTTCCCCATATTTCTATAATACACTGTTCATACTTCTTTTACAACACTAATCTCAATTTCTCTTTCATTGGTATTTCGTATGACTGTCTTTGATTATGTTCCTGACAAGGCTATAAATGCCTGGCAGAGAGGGACTATTTTATCCATGTCTGCATACCCCATGATTTTAGCCCTATGTTCTAGGCATTTGATAAATGTCCATTAAATTGAATTACAATTTTCAAAGCATTCCAAAGCACCATGCAGACAACTAGGTTCATAAGTTCAAAGCATGTGGAGAAAATAGCAGTGATCATATGGATGGGGCTTATCTGGGAAGACTTCCTGGAGGAAGTGTGGCTAGAGGAGGCTGTGCAAGGTGGGGCTGAGAATCATGACCAAAGCCTGACTGTTAATTTAAGTTCTGGGAGGCAAAGGCCAGGCTTCTCTCCTTCCTTACCCACCTTTTTCCCCATCCCAGTATAGAATAGTGGCAGTATAGTACAGTAGTTAGAAATGCAGACTCTCAAGACAGACTGCCTGGATGTATATCCTAGCTTAGTCACTTAATAGCTATGTGACCTTGGGCTAGTAACCTCACCCATCTGGTCTCAGTTTCTTCCTCCCTGTAAATTATGGGTAAAGTAGTATCTAACTCACTGGATTATGTGATGATTTAATGAGTTAATCTATGTAAAACTCTTACTAAGTGCCAACAGCTAATTTCAATGTTTTATATAGATTAACTCATTTAATCTTCACACAGCCCAATGAGGTCGATACTATTATTATCCTTATTTTACAGGTGAGGAAACTGAGACTCAGAGAGCGTGAGGTGGGGAGACTATTAGCATATCCTACCCCAAAATGTCAAACCTTCTCCAAACATGACAAACTTGGACCTGCTTACCCCGAACCATACAACTCTTCCCCTGAAGAACCAGAACCAAAATCATAGCTCAAAATAATAATAACTTTGGGGCTTCCCTGGTGGCACACTGGTTAAGAATCTGCCTGTCAATGCAGGGGACACGGGTTCGTTCGATCCCCGGTCCGGGAAGATCCCACATGCCGTGGAGCAACTAAGCCAGTGCGCCACAACTACTGAGCCTACGCTCTAGAGCCCACGAGCCACAACTACTGAGCCCGCGTGCCGAGAACCCGTGCTCCGCAGTGAGAGGAGCCACCGCAAGGAGAAGCCCGCGCACCGCAACGAAGAGCAGCCCCCGCTCACCACAACTAGAGAAAGCTCGCGCACAGCAACGAAGACCCAACACAGCCAAAAATAATAATAATAATAACTTTGCCTTTATTATAATTCATAACCATCTGCTAAACACCTTCACATTTGAGGCTCACTACACCCCTATGAAAGAGCCATCACAACCCCTGCTTTTCAGATGAGTGCTGAGGTCTGGAGGGGTGGTAGGACTTGGAGAAGCAGGCACCGTGGCTCCAGGTCAGAGAGCCTCCACTAGGCCCGAGCAACCACCAGCCCACAGGCTGGGCCACAGGGAATCAGGGAGGGGGCAGCAGCCCACTACTGAGCCTACGCTCTAGAGCCCACGAGCCACAACTACTGAGCCCGCGTGCCGAGAACCCGTGCTCCGCAGTGAGAGGAGCCACCGCAAGGAGAAGCCCGCGCACCGCAACGAAGAGCAGCCCCCGCTCACCACAACTAGAGAAAGCTCGCGCACAGCAACGAAGACCCAACACAGCCAAAAATAATAATAATAATAACTTTGCCTTTATTATAATTCATAACCATCTGCTAAACACCTTCACATTTGAGGCTCACTACACCCCTATGAAAGAGCCATCACAACCCCTGCTTTTCAGATGAGTGCTGAGGTCTGGAGGGGTGGTAGGACTTGGAGAAGCAGGCACCGTGGCTCCAGGTCAGAGAGCCTCCACTAGGCCCGAGCAACCACCAGCCCACAGGCTGGGCCACAGGGAATCAGGGAGGGGGCAGCAGCCCCACACCCTCCTCTTCCTCATGCCCTGAACAACTCGTCCTCCGGATGAATCCACACAGTCTCTGCCCAGAGCCCACCATGGCTGCTGGGGGCCTGGCTCACACCATCAAGAAGATGAGTGAATTTACAAAAAACCAACTAAGGCTCCAGGTTCTAGAGATGACAGAAAACAAAAAGAAAACCACCACCAAACAATAGCGAAAGAAGTGTTTAGAAGTAATTTTCAAAATAAAAGAGTTTGGGCTTCCCTGGTGGCGCAGTGGTTGAGAGTCCGCCTGCCGATGCAGGGGACACGGGTTCGTGTCCCGGTCCGGGAAGATCCCATATGCGGCAGAGCGGCTGGGCCCGTGAGCCATGGCCGCTGAGCCTGCGCGTCCGGAGCCTGTGCTCCGCAATGGGAGAGGCCACAACAGTGAGAGGCCCGCATATCGCAAAAAAAAAAAAAATGATCACTGTATTTTAGGCATATGCAATGTCTTCTTAATGGCTTCTTGGAAAAAATACATTGTTCAGTTAGATAAGTAAATGACATTGTCTGGGTTACTGAGCATGACTCACTTAAAATCTCATTTGGAACAATTTCTCTGTCCACCCTTTGTTAACCATATATCCTGCTGGTTTTGTAGTATGGGGACTTGCACAAGAGTTAAAATAAACCATGGAGATCTGGATTTATGGTAACAGCCCCTCCTCAATTCAAGGACTGTGGATGGATCTCTTTCCTTTCTGCTTTTTCTTTGATCTGGTGCCACCCAGGCTGTGGAGCAGGAGAGGAGCCAGACTGCAAGCCACACAGGGGCTAGAGAACAGAGCCAGACTCAGAGGCAGTCAGGCAGTGGTCAAAGATGGACACAAGTGATCAACTAGGAGGCAGGAGAGACAGTGCTGGGAGGACAGGCCCAGACTGGGGCAAGCACTGTGACAGGCGGACAGGACCGGAGCAGCACTCTCCCACCGTGCAGTGTGACAGGAGGGCAGGGAGAGAGTGAGCCCACCGTGGTTAAACGGGAGTGGGTTGATGACCACACGAGGGAGATAGTGATCCAAAGGCAGGACCAGGGCAGCCTGCACACCAGTGTGCCTTCAGCACAAGGCCAGGCAGTGGCCCAGTGGAAGGCAAGCGAGGCCTCACAGCCAGAGGGCTGTATTCCTACTTCAGAAGCAGCAAGCCATGAATGCCCCAGCGCTGGGGGAAGAGCGGAGAGTGGCTGGCTTGCTGTGCTCTGGCCAAGTCCAGTTAGCAGGTGCCTGGACATTAGCTCTTCATCGTGGTGCTTCTCTCTTAGGTCTTTCTCAGTGAGACCATTTCTGCAAGGTGCTTTCTATCCTAAGCTCTTCTCTCTTACCTGCTTTGCTGTGCAGACCCTCTCAGGAGCAAGAAGACAAAGAACAAGTCATCCCTTTGTGCCAAGTTTTCCTCAGCTTCTGGGGGTTTTCAGAGCTACTTTTATTTCTGCCATCTGTCCATTGCCCCATCTATCCTAATGCATCAATAAAACCTTCCTAAGCAACTGAGCTTTGTGTCCCATTCAATCACTACTGACATGGTGGGCTAAGGGCTACAGGGCTTTGATGATGAACCGGACGTGGTCCCCACCCTTGAAGAGCATCTGGTTGAGTAAACACTGTGCAAGATTCCAAGAGTTGTGCAGCCACTATGGAAAACAGTATGGCGATTCCTTGAAAAACTAAAAATAGAGTTACCATATGATCCAACAATCCCACTCCTGGGCATATATCCAGGAAAAGACAAAAGCTCTAAATAGAAAAGATACATACACCACACTGTTCATGGCTGCACTATTTACAATAGCCACAACATGGAAGCACCCTAAATGTCCATCGACAGACGAATGGATAAAGAAGATATGGTATATATACACAGTGGAATACTACTCATCCATAAAAAAGCATGATATAATGCCATTTGCAGCAACATGGATGGACCTAGAGATTATCATACTAAGTGAAATAAGTCAGATAAAGACAAATATAATGTGATATCATTTATATGTGAAATCTAAAAACTAGCACAAATGAACTTATTTACAAAACAGAAACAGACTCATAGACATAGAAAACAAATTTACAGTTATCAAAGGGGAAAGAGGGTAGGTATTAACAGATGCATACTACCATAAATAAAATAAACAACAAGGTTTTACTGTATAGCACAGGGAACTATATATTCAATATCTTGTAATAAACTATAATGGAAAATAATCGAAAAAAAGACTATATATATGTACATATATATGAATAATCAAATCACTTTGCTGAAACTAACACAATATTGTAAATCAACTATGCCTCGTTTGAAAAAAAAGCTTCCAAGGTTTGTCAGAATCAAAGAGAGGAAATGTAATACTTTTATACTTGGCAGAGATGGATCAGAAAAGTTTCCACCAGAAGAGGCTTTTTTTCATAAATGCCCTTAAAAGACAAGCAGGATTTAGGTAGGCAAAGCTATTCTCAGTCTTTCACAGTCTCTATTTCTAGCGTCTCTGTTCATCTTGAAAGGTCACATAGGAAGGCTGACCTAAGGTTACCAATAAATGGAAGAAGGCCACCAGGACTGTGTTAAGGGAGGGGAAAGGCATGTGTTACCAGGAACTGAGCCAAAAGCAGAGCCCCTGGGCTTCCCTCTCCTACCCTCTCGCCCATATCAGCTCTGATGGCTCGTGATGTCCCACTCTCTGGATATGAACAAGAGGTTACGGGGTAGAACCTCTTCACTCTGGTTTGTTGTAAGAATCACCTTGGAAGTAGTTTTTAAAATACAGGTTTATAAACCTAACCCTAGAGATGCTAAGTCCAAAAGTTTGGAGTAGAGCCTATGCAAAGTGTTTAGGAACTTCTTAAGGGAACTTTGGCTTCCAGTAGAATGGCAGACTAGCTACTCTAAAAGGCCTCCCACAAGAAAACAAGTAGATCCTGCATAAAGCACATTTTTTCATTGCATTGCTGGTTTACAAGAAATAAGGGAAATCTCCAAGAAGAAAACAAAATGTGTCAGGCTGAATAATAACCCCTAAAATGTCCGTGTCCTAATCCAAGGAATCTGTGGATATATTACCTTATATGGCAAAAGGGACTTTGCAGATGTGATTAAATTAAGGGTCTTGAGATGAGGATATTGTTCTGGATTATCTAGGTAGGCTCACTGTAATCACAAAAGTCCTTATAAAGGTGAGGCAAGAGGGCTAAAGTCAGTAAAAGGAGATGTGATCATGGCCTCAGGGGTTGGAGTGATATGTCACAAGCCAAGGAATGCCCATGACCTCTGGAAGCTAGAATAAGTAAGGAAACAAGTTTTCCCCTAGAGTCTCCAGTTGCTCTTTCAACACCTTGATTTTAGACTTGTGAGATTCAAGGATGCAAGGGAATCAATTTGTGTTGTGTTTTTTTTTTTTTTTTGGTGGTATGCGGGCCTCCCTCCGCTGCGGCCTCTCCCGTTGCGGAGCACAGGCTCCGGACGCACAGGCTCAGCGGCCACGGCTCACGGGCCCAGCCACTCTGCGGCATGTGGGATCCTCCCAGACCGGGGCGCGAACCCGATTCCCCTGCATCGGCAGGCGGAC
>NC_041217.1:74061609-74092461 GCF_002837175.3 Physeter macrocephalus
CCCGGTCCGGGAAGATCCCATATGCGGCAGAGCGGCTGGGCCCGTGAGCCATGGCCGCTGAGCCTGCGCGTCCGGAGCCTGTGCTCCGCAATGGGAGAGGCCACAACAGTGAGAGGCCCGCATATCGCAAAAAAAAAATAAAATAAAATAAAAGAGTTTGAATATACAACAAAGTAAGCAACTTACAAAGATTTTTTAATGAAGCATATCTACTTCTAATCTGATGAGCATCTATCATTAAATTTTTATAAACTGTGAGAAACAAACAAACAAAATAAGAGTTTGGTTTGGAAGACTATATTTTTCATCTCTAAAACACTGGACAAAAGAACCAAAAAGTTATACATAAATTACAAACGGCCAATAACATATTCTCCTCATAATCAATGAAAAGAATTCAAAACACAGCACTGAGGCACCAGCAATTAAAGTGGGAACTTTTTAACATAATAGATATAGGGGTGGGGGGCAGTTGCAGAGGCTGAACATTCATGGGAGTATAAATTGAACCACCTTTTGAGAGAGCAGTTTGGTCTGTGGTATGTAAGGGCCTTAACGTTATTGATCTTCTTTGACCTCACAGTTTCGCTTCTAGATATTTATTAAGAAAAGTGTATAAAATAGTCACAAAAATAGGTTTAAGAGAATTCATGTGGTGTGTTTTACAAAAGAAAAAGAAAGAGGCAACCCAGAAAGCTAAAGAGGGGAATGATTAAATAAGTAATGGCATCTCCATCCAGTGGAATTCTTTGCTACCACTAAATGTGATGTGGAAAATTGAAGATTATTTAATGACCTTAAAGAAGTTAATTGTGAAAAGCAGGTAAAAAATAAACAGTATACTGTACACTGTATATAGACTAATCCTCATATTATAGAAAAATGTATGTATATAGGGACACTATAATGAAGTGATTAAAAGCCCAGACTCCTGAGCCAGAGTGCTTGGGTCTCAGTCTGAAACTGCCCTTAAATGCTGTGTGACCTTGGGCAAGTCAATTAACTGCTCTGTTCTTTGTTTAACTCATTTGTTATAGAAATAATAATGGTACCTTTCTCACTGATGCTGGAAGGACTGAATGAGTTCATAACTGGAACACAGTAAGTGATACGTGTTAGCTATTCTTATCATTGTTTACACATAGAAAAATGACTGTAAGGATATACAATCTAAGATTGTTTCTGGTGGGTGGTATTACAGTAATGTTTATTCTTCCTTTTGATATCTCAATTTTCTAAGTTTTCTTTCATGTACATATAGTACTTTTAATAAGAAAAAAATATATTGCTTTATTAAAATTAAAGAAATCTGGGACAGACTTCTTAGGAAAAAAGACAAAGAATAAAAATCCAAACCAAGATACAAGGCATTGATGCCTTACTAAGAAATCAGGGCAGGGATGGGGGAGAACCGTGAAGTATGTAAAGCCAGGACTGGGAAAACCAGACTAGTACCCGGACTGTGATGGTTAATTTGTTAACTTAGCTAGGCTGTGGAGCCCAGTTATTTGTTCAAACGTCAGTCTAGATGTTGCTGTAAAGGTATTTTTCAGATGTGATTGACATCTAAATCAGTCAACTTTTATAGTAAAGCAGATTACGCTCCACAATGTGGATGGGCCTCATCTTATCCGCTGAAGGCCTTAAGAGAAAACTACTGAGGTCCCAGGGAAAGAGGGAATTTTCCTTCCAGAATGCCTTTGGCCTCTAGAGTACAACATCAACTCTTGCCAGAATTTCCAGCCTCCTGACCTGCCCTGTGAATTTCAGACTTGCCAGTCCCCACAGTCGTGAGAGCCATTTCCTTAAAATAAACTCTCTATTGGTTCTGTTTCTCTGGAGAACCCTAATACACAGGACCACCTGAAGAAGCCAGGAGCATGCTTCTAACACAGCGCTCCCTCTCCGCAGCCTCCCCAGGGGGTGGTGAGCTAGCCTGTAATTACCAGTCTCTATCCTCTTTACCACCTGTCGGAACAGTTATTATTATGCTAAAAAAAAAAAAAAAAAAAGACCAATCAGAGGATTGTTAGTGCTGAAAGTATGTAAGAACACGGCCTTCCACATTTAAGAAAGAAAAGAAAAACACACATCACAGTGGAGCAGATTTGGCCCTTCCCCAGACAGGAGCACCTCACACCTTGCAGATTCTATGATTGGTTTCACACACATGGCAGTAGCAGGACCAAAGAGACACAAGCCAAGAAGACGCCGCATTTTAGGAGGAGCACCCATGAAACATGCAGCACACCCAGAGAGAAATAAGTTCTGGGCAAGACACAGACGGCACACCTAGTGCGCCAGGTCTGGGCCCAGGATCTAGAAGGCAGCAGCCGGGGCCACCCCTTCCCCGTTGCTCAGGACTCCAGCCTTAGCAATAGCTGCAGCACTTCTTTCTACTCAGATCTTAGGAATGGACAGCAAAAAGGCTTAGACACGATGGAACCCACATCATTGTGTAAATGATTTGAACTTTGATAAAAATATTAAGGAAAATTGCATTCACAACAAATTACAAAACAATTTACGGAGCACTTCTGGGGTTAAGCAGAATCCCTCCTCGCTGAGGAATGGATGAACCACTCAGGCGTGGTCCTCTCAGGATTTCCTTCTTGTGCCATTCTAGTTCTGTGTGTCTGTGTGTCTGTGTCTGTGTGTCTGTGTGTGTGTGTGTCTGTGTGTCTGTGTGTCTGTGTGTCTGTGTCTGTGTCTGTGTGTCTGTGTGTGTCTGTGTGTCTGTGCCTGTGTGTCTGTGTGTCTGTGTCTGTGTGTGTCTGTGTGTGTCTGTGTGTGTGTCTGTGTGTGTGTCCGTGTGTGTGTGTGTGTGTGTGTGTGTGTGTGCATGTGCGGTGTGGAGGTGCCGAGCAGGTGGGCTCCCAGGCTCGGGGGTGGGATGCCTGGGAGCTGAGTGGACCGGCCTGACCACATCCTCCTTGGGGGAGGGATGCTGATTTAGCCTCTTCTTCTCCCCAGAAACCCCACGATCCGGCCACTGTGGATGAAGTCCTGCACCCACTGGATGAAGACGACACAGGGACAGTAGAATTCAAGGAATTCTTGGTCTTGGTGTTTAAAGTCGCCCTGGCCTGTTTCAAGACACTGAGTGAGAGTCCTGAGGGAGCGTGTGGCTCTCAGAAATCTGGAAGCGGCACTCCTGCGGCCTCCCAAGAGCCAGGAGGACAGAGAAGTGGCACTGCAGTGGGAAGGGCTGAGAAGAGACAAGGAGATGAGGGGAGAAGCAGCACACAGAGTGAGCAGGCTTCCAGGGGGACAGGGCGGGCCTGGGTCTCAGACCCCAGGTCAGTACATCAGCTCTGCTCAGGTCAGTCGTCGGGACAGGCAGTCTTGAGTCCCAGAGACAGGAGGGAGCCAGCCAGCAGATGCAAGCAAGGGGCCATGTACAGCAGACCCAGAGAGTGCGAGAAGACAAGAGTCCTCAGACCAGAGAGAGGCGGGCGGAGATGCAGTCACAGACCAGGGAACAGACAGAGCCCACCGGACAAGTGGGACTGTCACTGGAACGATACCTCAGACCCAGACAGGTGCCACGCAGACCGTGGAGCAGGACAGGAGCCATCAGACAGGAAGCGCCAGCATCCAGCCACGGGAGTCCACCAGAGGAAGAGACCCACAGCCAAGGCAAGAGTCAGACAAGCCAAGTGGTGACAGAAGGACACATTCAGACACAGGCAGGGTCACAAACCCAGACACACACCCAGACTATGGAGCAGGACAGGAGCCATCAGACAGGAAGCGCCAGCATCCAGCCACAGGAGTCCACCTGTGGCCAGACCAGAGAGACTGAGACCCACGGTCAAGACAGGCATCAGACAAGCCAGTTGTGACAGGAGGACACATTCAGACACAGGGAGGTGCCACCCAGGCTGTGGAGCAGGAGAGGAGCCAGACTGCAAGCCACACAGGGGCTAGAGAACAGAGCCAGACTCAGAAGCAGTCAGGCAGTGGTCAAAGATGGACACAAGTGATCAACTAGGAGGCAGGAGAGACAGTGCTGGGAGGACAGGCCCAGACTGGGGCAAGCACTGTGACAGGTGGACAGGACCGGAGCAGCACTCTCCCACCGTGCAGTGTGACAGGAGGGCAGGGAGAGAGTGAGCCCACCGTGGTTAAACGGGAGTGGGTTGATGACCACACGAGGGAGATAGTGATCCAAAGGCAGGACCAGGGCAGCCTGCACACCAGTGTGCCTTCAGCACAAGGCCAGGCAGTGGCCCAGTGGAAGGCAAGCGAGGCCTCACAGCCAGAGGGCTGTATTCCTACTTCAGAAGCAGCAAGCCATGAATGCCCCAGCGCTGGGGGAAGAGCGGAGAGTGGCTGGCTTGCTGTGCTCTGGCCAAGTCCAGTTAGCAGGTGCCTGGACATTAGCTCTTCATCGTGGTGCTTCTCTCTTAGGTCTTTCTCAGTGAGACCATTTCTGCAAGGTGCTTTCTATCCTAAGCTCTTCTCTCTTACCTGCTTTGCTGTGCAGACCCTCTCAGGAGCAAGAAGACATAGAACAAGTCATCCCTTTGTGCCAAGTTTTCCTCAGCTTCTGGGGGTTTTCAGAGCTACTTTTATTTCTGCCATCTGTCCATTGCCCCATCTATCCTAATGCATCAATAAAACCTTCCTAAGCAACTGAGCTTTGTGTCCCATTCAATCACTACTGACATGGTGGGCTAAGGGCTACAGGGCTTTGATGATGAACCGGACGTGGTCCCCACCCTTGAAGAGCATCTGGTTGAGTAAACACTGTGCAAGATTCCAAGAGTTGTGCAGCCACTATGGAAAACAGTATGGCGATTCCTTGAAAAACTAAAAATAGAGTTACCATATGATCCAACAATCCCACTCCTGGGCATATATCCAGGAAAAGACAAAAGCTCTAAATAGAAAAGATACATACACCACACTGTTCATGGCTGCACTATTTACAATAGCCACAACATGGAAGCACCCTAAATGTCCATCGACAGACGAATGGATAAAGAAGATATGGTATATATACACAGTGGAATACTACTCATCCATAAAAAAGCATGATATAATGCCATTTGCAGCAACATGGATGGACCTAGAGATTATCATACTAAGTGAAATAAGTCAGATAAAGACAAATATAATGTGATATCATTTATATGTGAAATCTAAAAACTAGCACAAATGAACTTATTTACAAAACAGAAACAGACTCATAGACATAGAAAACAAATTTACAGTTATCAAAGGGGAAAGAGGGTAGGTATTAACAGATGCATACTACCATAAATAAAATAAACAACAAGGTTTTACTGTATAGCACAGGGAACTATATATTCAATATCTTGTAATAAACTATAATGGAAAATAATCGAAAAAAAGACTATATATATGTACATATATATGAATAATCAAATCACTTTGCTGAAACTAACACAATATTGTAAATCAACTATGCCTCGTTTGAAAAAAAAGCTTCCAAGGTTTGTCAGAATCAAAGAGAGGAAATGTAATACTTTTATACTTGGCAGAGATGGATCAGAAAAGTTTCCACCAGAAGAGGCTTTTTTTCATAAATGCCCTTAAAAGACAAGCAGGATTTAGGTAGGCAAAGCTATTCTCAGTCTTTCACAGTCTCTATTTCTAGCGTCTCTGTTCATCTTGAAAGGTCACATAGGAAGGCTGACCTAAGGTTACCAATAAATGGAAGAAGGCCACCAGGACTGTGTTAAGGGAGGGGAAAGGCATGTGTTACCAGGAACTGAGCCAAAAGCAGAGCCCCTGGGCTTCCCTCTCCTACCCTCTCGCCCATATCAGCTCTGATGGCTCGTGATGTCCCACTCTCTGGATATGAACAAGAGGTTACGGGGTAGAACCTCTTCACTCTGGTTTGTTGTAAGAATCACCTTGGAAGTAGTTTTTAAAATACAGGTTTATAAACCTAACCCTAGAGATGCTAAGTCCAAAAGTTTGGAGTAGAGCCTATGCAAAGTGTTTAGGAACTTCTTAAGGGAACTTTGGCTTCCAGTAGAATGGCAGACTAGCTACTCTAAAAGGCCTCCCACAAGAAAACAAGTAGATCCTGCATAAAGCACATTTTTTCATTGCATTGCTGGTTTACAAGAAATAAGGGAAATCTCCAAGAAGAAAACAAAATGTGTCAGGCTGAATAATAACCCCTAAAATGTCCGTGTCCTAATCCAAGGAATCTGTGGATATATTACCTTATATGGCAAAAGGGACTTTGCAGATGTGATTAAATTAAGGGTCTTGAGATGAGGATATTGTTCTGGATTATCTAGGTAGGCTCACTGTAATCACAAAAGTCCTTATAAAGGTGAGGCAAGAGGGCTAAAGTCAGTAAAAGGAGATGTGATCATGGCCTCAGGGGTTGGAGTGATATGTCACAAGCCAAGGAATGCCCATGACCTCTGGAAGCTAGAATAAGTAAGGAAACAAGTTTTCCCCTAGAGTCTCCAGTTGCTCTTTCAACACCTTGATTTTAGACTTGTGAGATTCAAGGATGCAAGGGAATCAATTTGTGTTGTGTTTTTTTTTTTTTTTTGGTGGTATGCGGGCCTCCCTCCGCTGCGGCCTCTCCCGTTGCGGAGCACAGGCTCCGGACGCACAGGCTCAGCGGCCACGGCTCACGGGCCCAGCCACTCTGCGGCATGTGGGATCCTCCCAGACCGGGGCGCGAACCCGATTCCCCTGCATCGGCAGGCGGACGCGCAACCACTGCGCCACCAGGGAAGCCCCAATTTGTGTTGTTTTAAGCCATTAAGTTTGTGATAATTTGTTACAGCAGCAATAGGAAACTAATACACAAAACAAAAAACCCAGAACTAGAGCCAGGAGAGTAAAAGGTAAGGCTGTCCTTCTGAGGACAAAGTGATTTTATACCTGTCCCTCACTGACCTTTATGTATAAAGGCCAAAGACAAATAGCAAAGAACTTGCAAGGATACAGGGGATAGTGTTCCCACAGTCCCTTCATGGGGACGCTACTAGAGAATGAGCTTCACAAACAAACACACAAAAACCAGAATTATAAAAGCATTTGCCATAGAATATGATACAGAGCATTTCTACATGTTTACTGTAGACTATGACTAAATAACGGGGATAAAGATGACAGAATAACATTTCACATTATATGCTCTAAATATAAATATAATACACTAACAAAAATGAAGCAGAAGGAGAAAGTGTATGGAAAATAGAGTAACTCCACTGATTGTCTTATGTAAATATACAATTTTAAGTAAAACCTGGGAGTAAAAGGATATCACTTCAAATTAGATATTGAGGAAAAAAGAAGATGGGGAGAGTGAAAAAGTTTTCAGCAAAT
Organism: Physeter macrocephalus; assembly: GCF_002837175.3. NCBI lineage: Eukaryota > Metazoa > Chordata > Mammalia > Artiodactyla > Physeteridae > Physeter > Physeter macrocephalus. The sequence goes on from NC_041217.1 coordinate 74,068,939, forward strand.
TACATTATTACTTAGAGTAGGAGATGAATAGACAGTATATTTAAAAAGGAAGGGGATACATATTACATGAAGATGTTACTATAAAGGTAACATTAGAATGAAAATACAAACGCTTCTCAACATCAAAATAGATTCCAGGAAAAAAAAAAAGCAAATACAATGACAACATAGTGAATGTTATTTATGTACAAGATATATATTTGCATAAATGTGACACAAAAGAGTGTGGCAGACTGAGGTCAAACATACAATTTATAATAATAATGTAAAAGGCTTAATTCACTATTGAAAGAACAAGTTTTCATACTGGGTCTATGTAAGTCTATGCTCTTTACAAGAGACATTCAAATCCAAGAGATGCAGAAAATTATTTTAAAAGGGGTGAGTGGGTAAATAAAAATCAGGAAACTGCAGATTAAAACAAAATTTAAAAAGCAGGGTCATTATCTTGATTCCTGACAAGACAGAATTTGTCAAAAAGCATTAAATAAGACCAAGAAGGAAACTTTAAAATGTCAAAGGTTATAATTTCATAATGAAAATATAACAATTTTTAGTATCTATACTTTCAATAATGTAGCACAAGTCTCATACAAGCAGGAACTACAGTAGGTACAAGGACAAATTAAAAAAAAAAAAAGAAATAATGGGGTAAAGGGTACTTTTAGAGTAGAGACAAATTAAACACAAATATTAAAATATAACTCTTTATATATATACTAACCCAACAATAAAAATATACCTTCTACACATGAAATATTTAATATTAAGCCACAAAGAAACCCTCAATACATTATTCAACAACAGAAATAATACAAATCGCATTCTTGCTGGCACATATAGTATCAATGAATGTTGCCAGGTCGCTGTTGTTTTTGTTGCTGTTGTTGAAAATTAACAACAGACACACACCCTATTAAACAATTTTTGGATAAAAGGAGATGAATACAAAATGAAATTACAGAACTTTTAGAAAATAATGACAAATGAGATACCTAACTATAGAACACAACTGCATGAATGCTCCAAGGAAAATTCAGAGCCTTAACTACATGTGAATAAAAATTAAAATAAATGAATTAAAAATGTACCAATTGAAAAGCTAGAAAAATACCAATGAAGGAAAAAATATATATATGTATGAATTTTAAAAGGTACAAGAAGAAATTGATGGCTAAGAAAGTAGGAAGGTAGTACAATAAGTAAATAATAAGAAAATAGGGCTTCCCTGGTGGCGCAGTGGTTGCGCGTCCGCCTGCCGATGCAGGGCAACCGGGTTCGCGCCCCGGTCTGGGAGGATCCCACATGCCGCGGAGCGGCTGGGCCCGTGAGCCATGGCCGCTGAGCCTGCGCGTCCGGAGCCTGTGCTCCGCAACGGGAGAGGCCACAGCAGAGGGAGGCCCGCATACCACAAAAAAAAGAAGAAGAAGAAAATAAATAACCTATTTCTTTGAATAAACTAGGTAGAAAGCAACTAAACAGCCTAATTTTTAAAAAGGTAAAAAAGGTACAGGTGAGAAAGCACAACTATACAAAATAAGAAATAACAATGGGCAAAATATATAAACAGATAGTTGACAGAAGAAATGCAAATGATCCTTAAATATATAAAAAGATGCTAAAGCTTGTTCATACTAATAAAAACACAATTAAAACTATATCGAGATACCATTCCTCACCGTCAGCTTGGCAAAATTCTAAGAGAATAGACTTGAGACCAGACTTTCTGAGAATAGACTTCGTTGACAAGGCTGTGTTAAAGAGGTACTACCACATTTTTCTGATGAGAGTGCAAAATGACACAGCCTCAATGGAGGGAATTTGGCAAAATTCATCGTTATTACATCTGCCTGTTTTGCTCTTGCTGTTTTCCCGGACCTGAAGTAGATCTTGGCAGATAATAGCGTTCAAGAATTATTTGTTGAAAAAAATGGAATGACTTCACCTTTTTTTCCCACATACATTAGTTAATATAATCTCTATGCAGACCTGTGACTATGGAAAGGCAGCTATAATCAAGCTCATATCGAATAAGAAAATGGAGTTTCTTTAGCACTGCCAAAGTCACGCAGTTAGAAAATGGCAGAGGTAGGACTAAACTCAGATCTTTTGGCTATAAACTCAGTGACTGATCACGCCTCACAGAGAAAAAAGGACACAGGTATGTGTGAGGATCTATCCAAAGGGGCTGGGAAGGAGTCACACAGAGTGGCCCTTCCAGGTCCACCTCCAGCCCCAAAAGGGGATTCAGGCCATGAAAGCATGGAGCCCACTGACGCCTCGGAATAGACCCTACTCTGGATCCACGTTCTCAGGGAGCTTCCAGGAAGAGGAAGGGGGCTATACTGGAACAGTCAGGGGAAATATGAAGACATATGTGGTTCTGAAAGAGAAGTCAAGCAACCATGAGTCATGGAGAGGAAAGAGCAGGCAGCCCTTCCCTTCTAACCCTCCCTATACCTTGCTGGATGGATCTGGAAGCTACCATGAGATTCCCCATCCCCCAAATTTTAGTTATAAATGAATAGGAATTCCTTATAAATATTAAACATTGGAATGGATCAAATCAGAGACACATTCATGGTCAACCTTAAAAAGAAATAAAAGGGCTTCCCTGGTGGCGCAGTGGTTGAGGGTCCGCCTGCCGATGCAGGGGACACGGGTTCGTGCCCCGGTCCGGGAAGATCCCACATGCCGCGGAGCGGCTGGGCCCGTGAGCCATGGCCGCTGAGCCTGCGCGTCCGGAGCCTGTGCTCTGCAACGGGAGAGGCCACAACCGTGAGAGGCCCGCGTACTGCAGAAAAAAAAAAAAGAAAAAAAAAAAAGAAAAAATGGTGTCTAGGTCAACAGAATCTGACTGCAACTTTAATGTACTCACCTTTCATTCAGAAGAGAGGAGGGTTATTCAGCCAATATAGAAAAGGTGAGTCATGGAGCCAATGAGGCAGGGCCCATATAAGCAGTCTGCGTCTAGGCAAGAGGGCTACCTCCCATTGGCAAGGTCTATGGCGGCAGCGGACCTCCATCAGGTGAATGGCTGGATGGATGCCCTTAACCTCCAAATCAAAAATTGAACTCTGCTCCTCTGGTCATGACATGGGTCCCTGTGGGAGAAAGCACTGTCCAGGGGATATGAGTGACTAGTCTTTTCAACATTCATGTTTCTTGTTGTAAATCAATCAACTGAAATTGTGAAGGTCAGTCCTAGTCTCTGGGCTTGGCAGATGTGAGTCTGCCACTCAAGAAGGCTCTCCTCCCAGATTCAGAGGCTGGGGGCCTGTGTGTGTGTCCTAGCCCCTGTGAACCAGGGCATTTGCTAAGGTAACAAGGCTGCTCCCTCCCTAACATGCCTCTCCTTCTCTCAGGACTTACCGGCCTTCCTCAGTCACTTAAAGTTTCCACATAGATGCTTCTTTCAAAGAATGTGCATGTTATCTTAGAGCCACAAGGGAAAACTTGTGGAAAATACACAGGGGCTTGATGGGAATGGAGTGTATTTTTTCACATTCCCTGAGATGGACTCTATTCTCTTTGAAGGATGGAAGACTCAGCCTTCCACATCATATCAAACAAATTAAAATGCACCTACAGACCACTTATGTATAATTTTTACTAATTTTGGGGAAAGTTTTAACAATTTTGTTTTTGAAATTATTTATATATAATACATTTACCTGATTTTAGTTATGATTTCTTTGCAATTACAGTTTGTATTCTTGAGAAAAACTCTATTAAAAATTGCTTAACAAGTAAGAATTTCTTATGATTACTAAATTTAACAATGCACAAATTTCAGAAGCTTTATTTCTAGATCTAGAAATTTACAGAATTTAATTTTGCACAGTTTTTATTTTGGAGCAGACATACATATATCACATATGGGATGACATCTATTTATTTTTGACTCAAACATCTTGTTGGCCTTTGCAAAGCTCAGAAGCTCCAGTGATATGGTTTGTCGCATGTAAAGTATCCTGTCCCCCTGAGTTGGGTACGCGGGGCTGAAGCCCCATTCCAAATGCCCCACAAACCTTTTCCACCAGGTACTTTCCCTTCACGTAGAAAGCAGGTGTACTGCACTGCTGCCCCCTGGTGGTACTGAAGACTGACGCCTCTAAAGGAGCTCCTGCAGGACATTTGCTTATGCTGGAAAGGGAGATGGTATCAGAAACCCGGACAGGCTCAGTAGTGTGGCACCGGGAACAGCAGCATCTGGAGGAAGTGACCCTGAAATCTCAGCAGTGACCCACCCCAGGCTGCTCTGAGCTGCAGGGATGATAGTGGGGGTGTATATGTGTGTGTGTTTGTCGGGGCGTGCCCTTCACAGAGCTGCTCCCACTGACAAATGGGCTCCCAGCATCTGGTTTGGGGCAGGCCCTGCCTCATCGCTCTGTAGAGCTAGACCTCTTGCCAGGGCTGTGGCTACACTGGGCAGGGACAGCCCTATGCGTGCCTGATTATCCCACCTGGGAAAGTACAGTTCTGGAGCAGCCCATGCAGAGAGGCAGGGAGGTAAACATCCCTTGGCTCTCCCGCCTCAAGGCAGAAGACAGCTGTCTGTGCACTTCTCCTGGGGCCCGAGACCAAGGCTGCAGCCCACCCTTGTCCTAGCCACTCACAGGACCACTCTGGACTCATCTCCCAGGGCTGATGTAGGCCACTCGGCTCTGTGTGGAGTGTTCTCAGTGCTCCCCATTTTACAAAAGCTACAGGCAATAAATGGTGGTTCCCTTCTCCACATCTCCAGGAAGTGGGCAAAGTTTGGGTGCAGCAGGAACATCCTATTCTTATGTATTTCCATTTAGCAGAGAGAAAAAAACTATGGAAAAAAAAAAGCCAAATGGCTTTGCCTCTATTGCTGCCTGAATGGTGAGAGGCTTGAGGATCCATAAGGCTAGTGATTGTGGAGGGACTGAGGAGAAGGACTGGGGCCCGTTGAAACAGACATAGCTAAACTCTCAAGGCAGCACCACCTCCTATCCATCAGGGCTGAAAGGGGCTCCTGAACCTTCCTCTTACAGCACTAAATAGATGGCCAGGGGACGAGGCTCCCCATTCCCTGGTGCCACCAGGGTAGCTGAGGCAGTTTTGAGGCCCATGGTTCTGGGTGAAATGTGGAGGAATAGTTGTTCTGGTTTATCTGGGGACTCTCCAGAAGAGAGCTGACATCACAAAGATAAAATGAACCCAGCTCGAATAGGAATGCTTGTTGGGGTCCTGGAGGCCATTATAGTAATGCATGCCATTGGAAGCCTCCACCTTCTCTTGGAAAAAAAAGTAAGACCCATTATGGTAATGAGACAGCCTGGTGCCATTGCAGACCCAGAGTTCTGCTTCGGCTTTGTGTCATCCCTTACTGAGCAGGTAGGAACTCAGTCAATGCATGTTTTTAACTATCTTAAATAAGAAAAAAAAAAAAATCTTTTTTTTTTTTTTTTTTTTTGGCAGAGCTGTGCAGCTTGTGGCATCTTAGTTCCCTGACTAGGGATTGAACTCAGGCCCTCAGTGGTGAAAGCGTGGAGTCCTAACCACTGGACCGCTGGAATTCCCAAATCCTTTTTTAAATTAAGAAAATTTAGTTTCAAACCATTATATGTTTATCATAGAGAAATCATAAAAGACACAGCAAAGAGATGAATACAAAAAACACCAACAATAAATCCCTTCCGCACCCTCCTCTTTATGCAAATTACCATGTAAATAGCTATATGAAAATGTACATTTATTATTACATGTGCAGATGACTATGGAAATTATATTTGTAAATTATACATCTATATGTAAAACATAAAAGTTATAATTCTATGAAAATTACATGTATACATATATGCACATACACATTATATAAAGATATATGATTGCAGAATAGCTTCCATGGACTTTTTCCAGTGATTTAGAGCATCCCATGTCAGTAGTGTTTGGTGATTGAGATGAGTGCTAAGGAGCCAGGTCGCCAGGGTTCAGACCTCAGCTGTGCACCTTACGAGAGGTGTGTGCTTGATCAAGGTACCTGTGTTAGTTATCTCACCTGTAAAGTGGAGAAATAATGGTGTTTCCTCATAGTAGTTGTGAGGATAGATAAATCCATACATAAAAAACTATATGTATGCTTGGCACACGGCATGGTAAGCACTCAAAAATGTTAAGAACTGAATAAAGCATTTTTTAAGGCCAGCTATTTATAAAGCAAAGGATGTTTGAAGGAGGAGGAGAAGCTGCAAATGGTCCTAATCTGCTTGACCTTGATCCAGTATAGAAGATTCTCACGGGTTGGGCTTTCTTCCTATGAGGATAATTATGGCTTTTAGCAGTTGCTCCGGACCAAGCCTCAACTGTGGAGATTTCCATCTCCAAGAAAACCTAAGGATTAGGGCTGAATGTCACAGCATTACTCCAAATGTACCCATGTAACACCAACCCTCCCCCTGTCTCTCTCAAACCCCTATCCTGTCTACCAGGGTAAAATCAGTTTCTCACTGGTCCATCTCTCTCCCTCTCAGGATTACTTGGCTGTTACCTAAGAAGTGGGTAGGGAGTGGATCTCTAATTGGCTTATTTTTTCACAAGACTCAGGAAGCGGACCAGAGGATGTGTGTGGTTGGGGAAGGCATAGTCAACCATTAGGGCCTCACCTTTTGCATCTGACTTCGAGAGGTACGTTTAACAAACTAGAACAAGCTGGGCCACAGTGACCAGAAAAATCAATCTTTTGTTTTATGAGACCTACTCATCAATTGGGTTCTGTTTTTTTCTTCCAAGGGAAAGTCACCATCCACCGAGGAAAAATTCCCTTACACAGGCTGAAATCTACCTTGTCTTTTAATCCTAATCCCAAATATAAATAATCACAAATAATAAAGATGGGATACTATGCTACGTGCTGATTTGTATATCACCATAAATTTACTGAGTGCCAATTTTATGCTTGGCATATTATAAAATGAACCAGACCTAGTCTGTCAAGGAACTAACGTGAAATTAGTAGGTATAATGGAAAATATATTGAAATAACCAAAGAATCTTAGCTCAGAGAGCAAAAGCCCATGCTGTCGCCTTTGGGCCCCTCCTAAACTAACCTTAGCTTTGGTATGATTCCAGGTGGCTCCATTACCAGTCATCGTCAATCCTGAAAATGGCTCTTTGAGCCTCATTCTCTGGTGCAGAGAAAGATGTTTTGTAAAGACGTTTTGTAACTCTACTCACAAAGACTGTAACACCCTCCCCACCAAAAAACACTGTTATTTCATCATGGATCTTTTCCACTGCCTACCACTCACAGCAAGCACATAGTTACCCTTATAAAACAGAGGGCTAAAATCCACTTCTATCTTCCATGATATACCAGCCAGGAACTCACTGCTCTAATTACCATCTATTCTGTGATAACATCAGTAGCCATATGTATCGTTGAAGTGTTTGTATTATGAAAGGGTGTTGTAATATTTAATTACACCTCCTAGTCATGCCTTAACATAACATAGGGTATTATTTATTCCCACATAAGCAGTAATGCAGTAATCTGAGGTAAACCACAGATTTATGATTTTTCCACCCACGACCTGATCTTTCTCACTTAGCTGGTTCTGGCCATCTGCCTTCCCCTTAGAGTTTTGCCAGCAGAATAAACTGCAGATTACTCTGCTCTCCACCCTTACATAATAAGCACCTCACCTGGGAGGATGTGGGGCCTGCAGGTGGCTCTGCTGTGTTTTGTGGGATCTGTTGAAATAAATCAGATTACCTAGTTCAGCAGCATGTCACAAGTGCCAAACCCACACACCTCCAATAGGGGAATATGACCATCCACCAAATGGAGGCAACTTTAATCCCCTTATACAGAAGGACAACCCTTACCTCTCCGTGGATCTAGGAACTAACAATAAAATTTGCCTATGCTTTTCATTTTGACCTTGCAACCTTGCCCATCTTCTTTGACTCTCCTATCTCTCAGGGTTCTGGTCTTCTCCTGAGAGCATCGTGGTGTAGTGGACAGAGGCCACTGCCAGTCCCCAGGGTCAGAGTGTCAGATAGACCTTGGCTGAGTCCTGGCTCTACCGCCTACCATCTGCATAACTTTAGAACCCAGGTTCTTTCTGAGCTTCAGTTTCCTCACTGGAAAATGAGGATCATCATATATATCTCCCTTATAGAGTTGTTGGGAGATTAACACCATATGGAAAGCATGTAGAGATGCTTAACAAACTCTCCCCTCTCCCATATGCACTTATCCCTACCACCTCACCAATCTACCTCTTACTTTCTCATACAAGAAAATGCCAGTTTCTGTTCTTTTCCTCTAATAATACTTCCCAAATCTTCTTTCTAATCTATATACCCACAACCTTAGTCAGATAAGTTTCTTGCAAAGCCAAGACCAGAAATGTGTTATTGGTGGGTCAGTTACCTGAGATGCCAGGTTGCAAAAAGAATGAATTATTTTTAATAGACATTAAAGTGGGCAAAACATTATCGAAGGGTATAAAATTGGAGAAATTTTATGAAAAAAAATTTATGAATATGCATCAAAAGCTTTTAAAATGTTCATATCTTTTGATAATTTTACCTCTAGGAATTTATCATATTAAGGAAATAAACAGATATATTCAAATATTTATGTATAGAATGTTCATTATAGTATTGTAATAGTGAAAAATTAGAAATAATCAAAATATCTAAGAATAGGATGCCAAGGTAATGGACTAAATACTAGGCAGATTGTGACCACGAGAGGGGTGGGATAGGGAGGGTGGGAGGGAGGGAGACGCAAGAGGGAAGAGATATGGGAACATATGTGTATGTATAACTGATTCACTTTGTTGTAAAGGAGTAGCTAACACACTATTGTAAAACAGTTATACTCCAATAAAGATGTTAAAAAAAAATGCTAATGCAAGGAAAAAAAAAAAAAAAAAAAAGCGGTTCCTAGGATGAGAATTATCACCTGAGGTACTTATTCAGAAAGCTAATTCTTGGACTCCCCCGCATATCCACTGAGTCAGAATTTCTAGGAGATGGGATCCAGCAACCTGCATTTAAATGATCTGTTGGATTCCTTTGAGAAGAATGGAAGTTAGAAAAATTCACATCTGTTGCCCCTGTGGAGAAAGCAAAATTGACCCCTTGCCCATCACTATTATGACTAAGTACATCAGATCCAACTGTTTCAGAGGGAAAAAAATCTTTATGCCCTGAGATAACCTGAAAATATGGAAGAAAATTCTACCTAAAATTAGTGTCCCCAAGTCAATGAAGCCTTGAGCTCTTTCCTGTAAACTGCTGACTCCCTCATGAAAAATGTTTCTCCCTGACTTTCATAATACTGACATCTACAAGTATGATAATCAATCACGTGGGGAAATCACTGATTTTTACCCACAAGAAAGGACCAACTGTAACCTTGGTAACCTCATGATTTTTTTTTTTCCTTTAAATGTCTCTATGTCATTTATTCAAAGAAACATTCTTCTCAAGACTGGACTCCTAATGCTTTTTTAGACACTCCACCATCTTAACAAAGAAGGAAGTGAAGTGATCTGCTAAAAGGAATACAGGGAGGGAGGGAGGCTTGAAATGAGTGGGAAAGGTGTGAAACACCTGTTGAGGGGTCTGGGAAGGGCATCAACTAGGAATGAGGAAAGATTGTCAGGTAGGATTCAGAGATTAGATGAGGTGGAAAAATCACAAAGGTGTAGAGAGAAGCGAATGCACCACAGTACGTGATATCGCCAACACCCAACAGCCTGGCAGAAGAAGCAAAGAAAATGGCAGATATGAAATCAGCAGGGCAGGTGTGAGGACAAGTGAAGGGTCCAAGGCACTGAATGATCCCTAGTGAGGGTTACAAGTATGGGAGAAAGAGACATCTTACAGTATCTCTCCTGGGCCCAAACTGTGTGTGTGAAGGGAGGGATAATCTTACAGTCAAATTTCCCCCTAATGTAGTAAAGATGGGCCTTCCTAGCAGCAGCAGCTTTTCAGGTAAAGGTAAATAACAATATGGAATATACTAGGACCTATGTATCAATGCCAGGTCACTTATCCCTTTTTAACCTCACAACTCTTTGGAGCAGAGATCCTTAAGCTTTTCAGTGTGCAAACTGGGGTTCTCAGAAGTTAACCATGAGTCCAAGGACACACAGATCAGCCATGATGTAGGTCAGAAGTGACCCACCACAAAACTCGTTCTCAATCCACTACCCCACACTAACTTCAGGAGTAGCAGGCTCCACTCCACAGAGTAAAGGGAAACAGCATCATAGAAAACCAGATGTCTGATAGAATACGGGGTTGCAGGGAGTTTTTCAAGGAAGAATTAAGGATACAGGGACCCTTCTTGGCAACAGAACTAAAGAAAACTAGAGAAGCAAAAGGTAGGAGAATTACCAGAGGGAGGAAAGCAAGTAACAGGCAATAAGTAGCTGTAGATTGTATATCAGATTGCTGGTTGAAGGCGTATGTATTTGGAGGACGTGAGGGGGAGGACACAGGGAGGAGAAGGAAGGGAAGAGGAAGAAAACAAGCTCAGCCCATCATGATCATTTATCTGTGACATCTCTCAGTGGAGGTGGAGGCCCTGTCTAGATGAGGAGTCATTGAGCCTAGCAGGAGGATCTGATCTCATTGCACCCTTAATCCAGTCCTTTTCTTCTGCCCACTTTGGGAGCAATCTGGGTGACCAGATTTGTGCCTCTTTGAGATGCTTCCCCACTGCTGACAAACTCACGATGCATTATAACATGACTGAGGCCCACGCTTTCAAAAGTGTGATTATGGAATCCAGGACAGATATGAAAGAAGGCAAGACAGAGACTGGCAGGCTGAACAAATAGAGACAGAATAAAGAACAGGTTTATTTAAAATGCACACCCGGGCTTCCCTGGTGGCGCAGTGGTTGAGAGTCCGCCTGCCGATGCAGGGGATATGGGTTCGTGCCCTGGTCCGGGAAGATCCCACATGCCGCGGAGCGGCTGGGCCCGTGAGCCATGGCCGCTGAGCCTGTGCATCCGGAGCCTGTGCTCCACAACGGGAGAGGCCACAACAGTGAGAGGCCCGCGTACAGCAAAAAAACAAAAACAAAACATAAAATGCACACCCAACCAACCAGCAGTTCCACTCCTAGTCTTGTATCTTAAAAGAAGGTGCACATATACGACAATAATAATATCTAATATTTATATAAAACTTAGTATAAGTCAAACTTATTATATGTTACTATACTATATGCAACCCTCTCAATTACCCCATGAGAGAGATAATTCCATATTCCCATTTTACTGATGAGGACAGTGAGGCACAGCAATTGCGTAATTGGCTATGGTCACCATAGCTAGCATTTGAACCCAAGTGGTGTGACTCTAAAGTTTTTCTTCTTAACACAAGTCACCAACTATGGCTATGAAATCTGTCCACTGTCCAGAGATGCCCACAGGGAGCAAGTCCAAGAAATCCAATGCATGTCCACGTAACAACCCACATATCCTTAGCACAAAGCTACAACCATGTGAGTACTTTTTTCTTTTCCCGAGGGACCCTCCATTTGCCAAGCTATGTGTCCAGAGGACTAGGCCCATGCAAAGAGGAAGCCTTTCTAACTCACACAAAGGTGCCAGAGTCTAGCTGTGGTCCTACCTACCTGCCACAGCACTACACTATTTTGCGTGGGAAGATATTTATGAGGCTGTTTGATGCAGCACTGCTTGTAGCGATGAATGTGGAAATGGATAAATAAACTGCACAATATACTTATACTGGAATGCTACAGAACACTTAAAAAGGAATGAACTACTTGTTATATATATATATTATTTAAATATAACATTGAGTGAATCAAGCTGTAAATTATATACAGTATACTATGTAAATTTTAAAACCCCAAAAGATTACATTTTATAAACACACACACACACATACACAGATTCACCAACTTTGTGTTGGTGATTGCTTCTGAGAAGGGGAGGAGATCATAACTTGGGGAAGAGCATAGGAGACTTAAATGTACCTATAATGTTTTATTCCTTTTAATAAGCCTTGAAGCAAACATGACAAAATATTTGTCACTATCAATTCTGGGTGACAGGCATGCAATTGCTCAAAATAAAAATAAAGATTATTTTTTAAGAATGGGCTTAGTAGAAACCTAAGGAATAGAAGAGTAAGAAGGCTATGCTGTGTGATCAATAAGTGAAACTCCGGGAGTCCTGGCTTCCCAAGAGGTGGAGTAGTTATGGGTGAATGCAAGGTTCAGGGTGCGGCCATTTGAAGGGGTGGCTGATGTGGAACGGAAAGGAGCCAAAGTCCTTATTGAATACGGTTATAGGGCAAGATCAGTCAAGGGAAAACTGAGGTCGGAAAGAGGGTGGAGTACGTATGCATCAGTGGAGGAGTAGTCGTTGGAAGGAGCCAGGGTGGTGAGCAAAGGCAAGCTCAGCCCATCTCCAGCCACCACACAAGGAGGGAGAATGAGCACCCTGCACTGGAACTGCCGGAAAGTCATGTCACTCAGGAAAAGTCTGGTTGCAGTTCAGGCGAGGAGGTAGTTACCTCAAAAATTCTACCGACTCTACCTTTCTAATTCATTGATCCAAAACTATGGGTTCAGTCAGAGAGGAGTGATTGATGTTACCAACAAAAAAGACTTAGGGACATCTTATACTGGGAAATCAAGCTGCCAACTGCATCAAGGAGCACAGAATGCTGAAGGAGATGATCACAAAGCAAAGGCCAAACGGGCAGTAAAATACTCAGTCCTGGGAAATTAAGTTGGCACTGAATGAGCGAAATGACTTGAGGGAGCAGATAGAGGTATTTCAGAATATTGTCAATAAAGAGATGACTCTGGCTCAGGAAGTGGTTTTGGCTCTGGAAACAGCTCTGGGAAAGTGTCAAGGGATGAATGGAGAGAGGGGCCCACATATGAAGGGATGTGAGGTTGAGAGTCCAAATGGACCCATACAGACAAGGTAAAACCATATCCTAAGAATTAAATCTTTTCAAGATAGAATAGAAAAGTGACTAGGTCAGAATGGTGAAGAGGAAGACAGGCAAGTATCCAGGAAGGGAACAGGAATAATTGGATGGAACTTGCAGATGTCCCCTGATGCCACCTTTGGGCTAGGAGAAAGTCAGTCCCCTCATTCATGCCAAGGCATGCCAAACCATGTTTGTCCTCCCCAGCACTGAAGGGCCTCACCTTGGAGACACTAATGGAGGCCCCTGTCCCCTCAGCTCTAGGATGCCCACACTTAGAGAGAGGGGACTGTTCATTGTCACTGGAAATGTTCATTTAAAGAGATTCTTTTATTTCTGGGCAGAGTACAATGTGCTAAAAAAGAACTGCTGACCTTGATCAAGACATTATTCACAAAATACACTGATGCCTTTCTGTTAAAAAAGAAAAAAATTCATCACACTCACTCTGGGGCAGAGGAAGAGCACAGAACCACATGCTGCATCCTCCTCTTTATTTTTCTCCAACTCCCCTCCATCCCTGTTTAGGCAGTCTTTTTTCTATTCTGCATACAGGTAGAGTAGAAAAAAAAATAAAGGTTCCTTGCAATAGCATCTTCTTTCAAATTTGAATGTCTCACACCTGCACCTTGCCTTTTGCATTTAGAAGAGAGGAATGCTGATGTCTTCTTCCTCAGGTCCTTCAGTTTGGGCTGAGGGGCCCTCAGAGTACACCTTGTGAAGCCCACAGGGGGCTGGGAAAGACCTCATTATTACTACACATAGATGGCCGCGGATGTTTCTCTACCTATAAAATGTTTCACTTCCAAGTATTTCAAAAGTCAGCACAATAAAACCACTCTATAGTGTAAAATAACTGGTTATCAAATCCATCTTTGCTCTATTTGTAGAGGGAAGTAGTAAGAGAATTAAATGCCTGATATGGTGGGGAACTAGGACCCAGTGGTGACAAGTAACTTTTTATGGTTCACCAGTTTGGTGAAGGCACCAAACCCTCCTGGGCCACCTTGACAACAGCACCACTCTTGTCCAGCCATACTCACTGAGCTGGGGAGCGTCATTTGAGGAAGGAGAGGATGGGGAAGTAGAGCAGGACTGCGATGAGACCTAACACTCAGTCTTCAGACTTGGCTGCCTTCTCCTCCCACAAAGCAAACCCAGGGCAGAAGCACAGATCTTTCCGTCTCTGTGCAGCCCTGCGTATACAGAGCTAGGCAGTAACACGTCCTTCACTGTGTCAGGGAATTCTGTGTACATTCCACCTGAAATAATCCCGTCTGCACCTGGGGCCTCCCTCTGTGGCCACTGTCATCTCCTGCAGGAGCTCACTCCCCACTCAACAAATTCCAACATCCCTTCCTACCACACCCTTGGCCACATCGTGATGAAGCCAGGCTGCCTGTCTCTGAGCAGCAGCCCCCAAATGGCAAGAGAACAGAGGTTGTCTCAACGGCCCATTAAATACCCTGAACTAGTAATTACAGTCAAGCCTTGTTGAGCATTAATACATGGTAGCACTGCTCTGAGAACTCAATCACTATAACTGTGTGAGGGAAGTATTATCTTCACCCATGTTTCACACACAAGAAAACTACACCATGGAGAGGTTAAGCAGCTTTCCCAAAGACACACAGCTAGTAAGTGGCACAACGAGGATTTCAGCCCAGGCAATCTGATCCCAGAGCCCATACTCTTACCCACTGTGTGATTCTGCCCTTTGGAAGAATTCAGAACAGCTAATATGATTGTTACGTTGAGAAATATGTAATCTACAATTTTGCAGCCCTGCCTCCCAATGAGTTCTCACTCCTTTCAATGTTTACGTTTGAGGCTTTCAGGCTTCACATCTAAAATGCAACAGGGTATGTAGTTTTATCTTGTCATAATGGAGTAAAAAACAAGATCTCAGTGGGAGTACCGGCCCCATGCCAAGTTCAGGAGCAGTCAGGTCATGTGCTCATGTCTTCACCAAGATTGACTCCAAGTTTCCAACTTTGCAGACAAGATAGACAATGTCAGCACTAACAGATTCAAGCATTCAGAGGGCAGAGCAGGTTTGGAGAAACAGATATTTAGTTTAGTTTATTCATTCAGTCAACAAGTATTTTCAGAGCATTGAGTATCTGATACTGTGGGGGACTCTGGGGACACAACAGGGAACCAGAGTCTGGCAGCATTCCTTCCAGGATATGCTAGAGGAGACTGAGAAAAAACAAGCAAACGGTTAAGTAAGAAACAGGATGCCATGACAAAATAACCTAGGCAACCTCTTTTATATGAGCATTCAGAAATGTAAATAGTAAATTTGAGATCCTCAAAGATTGGGAGGTGGATATATAGGTCCTAATGACACTCCCCACTTTATGACTTTATGCCAACTTCCCAGGAACTTCCCTAAGAATACTTTAGGACACTGCAATGCAAACTTCTTGTCCTGGTGCTCCAGGCCCTGCTGCAGCCCCGACCGACCTACCTACCTCTTCCCACCACCACTTCCAAACACACCCTCTCCATTCCATTTAGGCTAACGTCTCACTGTCCCGCAACACCTCACGTTCACCCACCCTGTTCTCTCCCTTCACCTATTAATTCTACCCACCCTTCAAGACCAGGCTTCCTCATTTTTATCCACTACAGGCTTACCAAGCTCCCCTCTCCTCTACACTACTAGTTCACAAACACTTAATTACCTCAAAATAAAGCCTGCTGTCTTTCACTGCTGTTTCACAAGCACCATGACCAAGGACTTTAACACAGACCCTAACCACCATCTCCTTGCAGCAAGGGGGGGCAGGAAGGGAAGGGGATTCAGTATACGTCCAGAGTTCTCAGAGCCAGAGGCTGAGAGAACTGACTCAGGCTCAGAAAAGCAGCTCAGGGGGACCAAGAACAGTGTCCAAGAGTCCACAGGTCCACATATCAGTGTCCAAGAAGCACAATTTCCAAATAGCAAGACACAGAGTCTCCAATCAAGTGGAGAGATCTCTACAGTTGTGAATACAGGTGGCAAGGAGACAGTTCTAGGGGGGAGACTAAAAGGTCAGGTGGGGTATGTAATCAAAGCCTAGGAGTAGAGGATAAAGCATAAGCCTGGTCTCACAGACCTGGTCCAACACAGGGTAGAGGGAGCACAGACTTGTGACCGGGGGATAACTAGGGGCACCATGTATCAACTGGCGACAAAAGGAATCTGGGGGAGAATTCAGGAACCTAGACACCAAGACTGGGTGACTAAGTTTGATAATCTGACTCAATTCTAAGTTTAAGCTGTAGGTAAAGATCATCAGTGGACTTGTTTGGGGAAAGTACAGAAAGTAGATGAAAGAGAAGAAATGAAGGCCAAAAATGTCCATGGATAGATTACTAGTCCCCCGGGTGCAGGGCCCATGCCTCAATTCTATCCTCCACAGCACGTAGCAATACATATTTATTGATTACATAAAAAAGGAAGATCACAGAGAGTCTGGTGTTACCCAATTGAGGAAATAAGCCAAGCCAACCTGAGTCATCACTTAAGCAAGTTATGTATTTTTGCAGGTTTACAAGAAACCTCCATCACCGTGGCAAACACAGAGCGGTAATGTGATGTGGTGAAGGAAGATGGGGCTAGAAATGAGGAGGGGAAACTACACCAACTTTGCCAGCAACCTCCTGTAAGACCTTAGACAAGTCACTTCACTTCTCTGAGCCACAATTACCCCATCTATAAGAGGGTAAATGTAATTGCTTCAAATTTTTCATGGTATCTAAAACACTCTTCACCCAGTTCTCTGCTTGGCTAACTTCATTTTTTTTTTTTAATCTTTGATCAAATCCTGCATCCCTAATGAGGCCTATCCTAGCCACCCTATTCAATACTGCAACCAGCCCATGCCAACACTCCACCCACACACACTCTGGTTTACACTTTTCTTTTCCATAACACTTCTAACACACTATGTAATTTATCTATTACCGTTATTGCCGCCTGCTAGAATGTAAGACCCATGACAGCAAGGATCTTTGTCTGTTCTAGTTCACTGATATATACCAAGTCTCTGAATAGCATCTGGGACAGAGCAGGCATCCAATAAATATTTGAAGAATGAATATATGAACAAATCAATTAAAGGCCAAAATCTTGTGAAATAAAAAAACTACAATAACAAATCTGCCCACACCCTCAAGCATCCCTAAAATTCCTTAATACCCTCTTGAGGGAACTCAAAAAGGCAAACATGTCCACAGTGCTCTGGGGCCATCTGCTGGCAGCTCTACCTAGTAGCTACCTCAGCAATTAAACTGACAGGAATTTCAGGTGGGGTATGGAGTTGCAGGGAACGTCTCCCTTCAGCCACTGAGGACACTCAGGCTACAGATAAAAAAAGGAAGAACAGGGCTTCCCTGGTAGCGCAGTGGTTAAGAATCCGCCTGCCAATGCAGGGGACATGGGTTCAAGCCCTGGTCCGGGATGCCGCGGAGCAACTGAGCCGGTGTGCCATAACTACTGAGCCCGGGTGCCACAACTACTAAAGCCTGCGTGCCTAGAGCCTGTGCTCTCCAATAGGAGAAGCCATCGCAGTGAGAAGCCCACTCACTACAACCAAGAGCAGCCCCTGCTGGCGGCAACTAGAGAAAGCCCACGTGCAGCAATGAAGACCCAATGCAGCCAAAAATAAATAAATAAATTTATTTTTGAAAGAAGAAAGCTAGACTACAAATCAGGAGTGTCCAAAAGATTCTGGAAGAGAGAGTTAAAATTTTTCTGAAGGACCATATGTCCCAGTGTTTCCCAGAACTTCTTTCCACTTATGATAATAACAGTTAAGTACTACGTACTGAGCTCTTATGTGTCAGGCACTGTTTAAAGAACTTTCATGTATTATTCTGTTTAATCTGTTAAACGTCATCAAGCCGTTGACGCACATACCATTTTATAAATGAATAAAGTTTTTTTAAAATTTATTTTTGGCTACACTGGGTCTTCGTTGCTGAGCGTGGGCTTTCCCTAGTTGCGGCAAGCGGGCTACTCTTCATTGCGGTGCGCGGGCTTCTCATTGCGGTGGCTTCTTCTGTTGCGGAACACGGGCTCTAGGCGCACGGGCTTCAGTAGATGTGCCACGTGGGCTCGAACCCGTGTCCCCTGCATTGGCAGGCGGATTCTTAACCACTGCGCCACCAGGGAAGTCCCAGAAAGTTTGTTTTTAAAATAAATGTTTTCGTTTAACAGTGAACCCATCTAAATTAAAATATCGATAAGAAAAACCAAGACATGGTGTGCACGCGGCGCTTGGGGAGTCCTAGCACGCCTGTGCTGGCAGGTGTGACAGACCAACCAGCCCACCCCTCAAGCCAGGCACGACCTCAGTCCTGGGTTCTGGATCCCAAGGCCGCGGTTCATCCTGCTCACCTCAGAGAAGAAGGAGGACGCTCCCCAGAAGGCCATGTGAGCTGTTTCCAGGGCTCAGTTGCTCCCACCTGCCTTTCTCAGCTGAGCTGGCTGGGCCCCGCCCCCTCTTCCGGAAGTGCAATCCCTCTTCCCAGAAGCAGCTTCCTCTACTTCCTCCGAGGCCAGGCCAGGCCGGGGGACGCCACGGTCACCAGCGCCTCTGAGGGCGGATGCCTGAAGCAGGGCCTCTCGCAGTTTCCAAGCGCACCACCGAGTGGGCGAAGGGCTACGCCGGAGGCCGCCGGGCTGCCCGCCCACCCCGCACGCTCCACCCCCGACGCGGGGGGGCCTCTGCTCCGAGGATCCTCCGCATCCCGGAGGACGCCACGCTTAGTCCAGGCCTTACCTCCCCGACAGGCCCCAGCAGCCCCTCCCCATCGGCGCCGCAGGGCTCAGCTCTGGGCCTCTCAGGGCCCCCGGGTCTGGGCGCTACGGGGTAGCCACTCCAGGGGAGAGGGCACAGCGCCACGAGGGGTGGGGGGGAGATCCCCAGGTGGGATAAAAGCCCGGGCTTCCGGGAAGGCGAACAACTGCGTCCCCTGGTGGTCAGGCGGGGCCTCGGGCTCTTTCCTCAACTGCAGCCCTGGTTACAGTGTTTCCCAAAAGGAGGATGCAAGATGGTTTTAGGTGCTAAGCACGCTTTTTTGAAATGCTTGAGTTATTTACTCTTGGGTGTTTTAGAAAGAAATTACTAGTACAACCCCTTTTCTTGAATATTATTTTGCTATGAGGCTAACTTTTTTAAAGCGAGTGGTTAACATTGGTTTAAAGGAAATATTGAATAAAAAATAAACAGATGTTGCACTAAAAAATCATGGTAGTGGTACTCAAATGACTTAAATCCGGGAAAACTATCAGCCCTACAAGGACGATGAAGGGAATACGTGGGTGTGATGGTTAATTTTATGCGTCAACTTGCTGGGAGTTTTTGCATGACATTAGCATTTAAATCAGTGTACTTTGAGTAAAGCAGGTTACCCTCCATAACGTGAGTGGGTGTCATCCAATCAGCTAAAGGTCTGACTAGAATAAAAAGACCCACCAACCTGAGCAAGAGGGAATTCTCCAGTGGAATGCCTTCAGACTTCATCTGTACCATGGGATCTCCTGGGTCTCCAAGCTGCAGATTTTGGACTTGGCTGCCTCCATAACTGCATAAGCCAATTCCTTATAATAAACATTTTCCTACATATATACACATCCTACTGGTTCTGTTTCTCTGGAGAACTCTGACTAATAGAGTGGGTCATCCCAAGCAGTCCTTCCAGCTTCCACACTGACACTAGGTGGAGCTGTGAGGAGGACAGCAGGGGAGAGAAAGTTTGACTCCAATACCTGATGCTCTGAAGTTCTGAGGGGTCACTCTATGCCCTATTCTCTAGGCACACTCACCCTGGTCTCACTGCTTCTGTCCTCCTTCCCCTTCCCACCAGGGCCCTTGCACACCAGGTCTTGGGGCATTCCCATTGCTCACTCTTCCTGGAGAAGAACTAAGTAGTGCAAAGTAAGTGGAGTCTGTACCCAGGTCAGGATATCTAGTTTCCTAGCTCCTCTCCCTGATGACCTTGCAGCACTTGCTTATCAGAGTCTTTTCCCTTCCCTGGAATTCTGTTGTATCTGTAGGATAAGAGAGCATGACTAGAAGGTCTAAGGTCTCTGCAGAATATGAGTGCCTTTCCCCACGCCTGGCCTCTTTCCACCCCTTTCTTGTCTTTGCCCCCGAAATGGTAGAAAGACTTAACTGATTGCTAAATTTTGTAAGGGTGATTGGCTCAGGTCTGCCCTTCTACTGGGAGCTGCAGAGATCCTCCATGCCATAACAGGGACCTACATCTGTGCAGGGAGGCCTGCCCCAGCCCAGGGCTGGCATTAGGTGGGTAACTCTGCCTAACCACGGGGTCTACCATGAGCAAGCCCTAACAACAGACCTAGAGCCACAGCCTATAACTGAATGTCTATCAGCAAGAAAGTGGCATTCTGGCTACCACACTTTCTTCCTGTTTAATTTTCCAACTTTGTTCAGAAATAGAGCAGGGGGTAGGATGCGATTTATTGACATTTCGTTGTAGAATGCAACAATTCCTTCTAGCCCCTCTACCACTTCCATTCAATAAGACGATGAAGACATCTAATGAATAAATTCTCTCTAATGGATTGATGTAACCCTTCATAGGTACTATAAGAAACTGAGAAGGGGCAATGCTTGATGGTAAACACTATACAACTATACACCCTTGATGGAAAACATATATTGGAGTAAGACCTTTTCCGGGATCCCTCAGGAAACATACATGACTGTCAAAGTTTATTGTTTATTCAAAGTTAAAAGTAGAGATTTAGAGTATACCGTTTGGGTTCAAATCCTCTCCCTCTCCATGACTAGCTATGTGACCTTGGGTAGGTCATTTAACCTCTCTGTTCCTCAGTTTTTTCATCTATAAAATGGGGATGATAATAGGAACTCAAAAGACTTGCTAAACACCATAATACTTCTGGTATGTTTCACATGCTGTGTTAGCCCCAGATCCACAAGCATTTTGTCTCTAGAATAAAATCTGTGGGACCAAGAAAGGAAATTTTTTGCGGAAGTCGTGGGAATAGTAAAATCAAACCCAATGTGAACATGTGGGCCAGGAACAAGGATAAATTTCTAGACAAACCTGAATTAGAAAACAGGACCATCTTCCCAGGATGAACTCCTCAGACAAATATCAGATTGACTAACTTAGCTTCCAAACCCAGGCTGTGCTTTGGGGCACATGAGACACACCTGAGCAATGTATGCAGGGCTCTGTTCCCTGATGGCAGTGGCTTTAATTCCTCTAAACTTTCACCAGGTGTCTATAGACACTCATACTTCCCCTCTATGGCTCCTGAGTCAACAAAAGCGGAAGCTGGAACAGAGAGGGAATAACTAGCCCAAAGGCAGATGGTTTGGCAGTGAAGGACTCTGCACTAGAACCCAGGGTTGAGTGGCTGATTAATGCTCAACCCCAGCTCCAAAGTGCTCCAGGGCTAGGAGGACAAACAGATTTCAAAGCAAGAATCCAAGGCCCAGGAGGAACCTAAGACTCCATCATATCACCGTCCCTCTACCTTTTATTATCTTCCAGAGCTTGGCCTCGATCTTGAGCTCTATTTTTTTTTTTTTTTTTTTTTTTTTTTTAAAGAGTGTTTTTCCCCTAAGAGTTTTATAAGAGTCCAGTCTTACATTTAGGTCTTTAACCCATTTTGAGTTTATTTTTGTGTATGGTGTTAAGGAGTGTTTTTTTGTGTGTGTGTGTGTGGTATGCGGACCTTCCTCTGTTGTGGCCTCTCCCGTTGCGGAGCACAGGCTCCAGACGCACAAGCTCAGCGGCCATGGCTCACGGGCCCAGCCGCTCCGCGGCACGTGGGATCCTCCCCGACCGGGGCACGAACCTGCGTCCCTCGCATTGGCAGGCGGACTCCCAACCACTGCGCCACCAGGGAAGCCCAATCTTGAGCTCTTTTGACCTTATAACCCACTTCCCTTCTAAGAACTGGGTCACAGTCCAAATCCCAGTCTTCAGTGCTTCGGGCAGGAAGGAACATTGGGGGTGGGCCCCGTGCTGCCTGGCCTACCATGTATGTGGGAGATAGGTTGAAATTAAACTACTTTCAAGTCTGACTAAAGGGCCGTTCAGTCTTCTCATCCCAATGTGCCTCATCCTCTGTAAAGTCAGAACCCTGCCACCAGCTCCAGCTCCAGCTCTGTCACCTGGGGGGGGCCATACTCTTCAGGTATGGCCCTTTCAGAATGCCCTCTGGCTTCTTCTGACCTGGGTGAACTACCAGGCCCCAGGGTGTCTGGCTGAGATGAAACTCCTCATTAGATTTTTCATGATCAGAACAATCAGTGCACAGTAATAACAACAATAATGAAACATGAGCAACAAGAGTAACAATAATCACTAATGTAAACTATGGGCCTTGGGTGATAATGACATGTCAATGTAGGTTCACCAAGTGCAATAAATGTGCCACTCAGGTAAAAAAAAAAAAAAAAAGAGTAACAATAATACTGTTTTCAGTTGTTTATGAGCCCAGGGGAGGAGCCCAAGTTTCCACAGAGCAAAGCCTACTTCACTACTGCCATGCAGTCTGCACCCGAGCTGTCACTACACTGAGGCCGGCAAGAGGAGCCACACTGACCTGCACCATCTCCGACCACAGTGGAGCCAGAACTCTGAGACTCAGCCAGTGGGCCAGCCTGGGACAACTGATCCGGCCTTGGTTCAGACTGATGCTCTGGGGCCAGGAAAGACATTAGAGGGAACTGAGGGGCAGCCCGTGACATCTGTGAAAAACAGCCGCCCAGACATTCCCCAGAACTGGCTGAGCCTAGGGAGATGTGCCTCAAAACTCCTCCAGAGCCTTTCCCAAGACTCTTTTTGTGCAACTTTGGCCTGTCTCTGCCTGTGTCTTCCTCAAAGGGAAGAAAAGGGGGTGAGACAGACAGACTGGAAGTGAGAGAATGAGTCTGATTATTTGATTATTAAATTGATCAGCACCACAGTCAGGAACTGAATCTGATCTTATATCCCCCAGACACGTGCCCAGGACTCAGCATAGAGCAAGCTCGCATAAATGTTTGTTGAATAAATAAACTTGAATTCATGTGACTAATGAGTTCTGAGTGCCAGCTTTATGAGAGGAGTTGACAAACTACAGCATAACCAGAGCCGGCAGCCAGGATTGTGAGTGTTCCGGCGACCTCGTCACATGACAAAAAGTTAACAGAAGAGATAGAAACAGAGAAGAGGAGATGTGAGAGGGAGACTGGACAATTGTTTCTGAAATCAGAAAGAAGGAGGAAGAATTTTATGAGCCTTGATTTACATTGTTCCAGAAGGCAGAATGGGAGACAAGGAGCAGAGTTCACAGGTAGATTATAGCTCCAAGCAGATAGATATTCCCCACGGCTGGAACTACCCAGGTGTGGGACAGGCTGCCTGTTGGGAAGGGCCTCCTCCGTCAGAGGCTGGACACCACCATGGGGAGGGGTGTTGGAAGCCAACCTGGAGCCTCTGTGCCATGACAGGGTCATGGAACAACACCAAGACAGCGCTGCAGGGCAGTGCTGCGCCCAGGAAGCTGACTACATCTCT
>NC_041217.1:74093144-74096300 GCF_002837175.3 Physeter macrocephalus
AAAAAACAATGATGTTTTGAGAACCTTTAGAATTACTTTAAAAGTACATCTAGAAATATTAGGTACAATCTATTGTAAATATTTTTGAGGTTTTAGCTAAGCACCTGATGATGTAATCACTTAGGGTATATAAATCTGACTGTGAGAAAATAAAGAGAGAGATCATGCTTGTACATACACAGTGTTATTGATTTATTTAACTTTCCCTCGCCGACGCTGTCCATCCCTCGGGTATTCCTGGACCTGCAGGAGCTGGACTCCTGCAGAGAGCTGTGCCTGCAGAGGGGCACAGGGAAGGCCTGCACCTTGTGAGGTGCAGACCAACCGCTGAGATTACCTGGAAGAGTCCAGATTCATTTCTCCCTTCCCTCAGAAGGAGAACAAGTTTTCATGCGACATGAGTCCTGTGAGGCCCTGAACAAAACTATGAAAAGGGAAAATCTGACTTTAGCATCCCT
Organism: Physeter macrocephalus; assembly: GCF_002837175.3. NCBI lineage: Eukaryota > Metazoa > Chordata > Mammalia > Artiodactyla > Physeteridae > Physeter > Physeter macrocephalus. Next base: position 74,093,603 of record NC_041217.1, read on the forward strand.
CACTTACCTTTTCAGAACACTTGTCATCTCTGCTTGTAAAACTCCTAACATGAACATTCTTGTCTTGGATGTGAGTAAACAAAGAAAAGAACTTACTTTAGAGTGTTAATGCCTTAATATGCCAATCCACATTTTGAAAGAGGGTGACTCAAGAAAGTAATGAGCAAATCTAATGCTGGGTTTGCAGCACAGTAGCATTTGAGTGGGAAAGTCCTCTCGGAGACTCTCCGGTCAATCAAGCAACAGGGCTCAGAACCTAACCGTGTTCAGCATAGTGCTAGTCAGAGTGCAAGGGAACTGCATTGGGAAGCAGAGTCCTGGGTTAAGCCCTCGCTCCACCTTACACTGACTATGTCAGTTAAGTTACTGATTAGTTACTTAGCTTTTCTGAGCTTCATTTTCCTCATGGGTAAAATAGTGTTACGGCCCCCCTTCTTGAACACAAACATACAAAGAGCAGAGAAAAGAGGTCTGAGGGAACACAGAAGGAGAAGCATCTGCTCTGACCCAGGGAGGGGGTTGAGCTGAGCTATAGACCATGCCTCGTTCCTGCCTGGATCCCAGGGTTCTGTCCCCACTCAGGAGGTCCCTCTGTTTTCTCCCATCATCCGAGGTATGCTCAAAGGCCTCTGAACTCACTCCCTTCCACAACCACTTCAAGCACTCCAGAGGATTTCCTCAACCTCTGCCCTTCTCATCCCCAGAGGCATTTACCTGCTTCAGAGGAGACAGTTCCCATAAACCAAAAATCAGCTTAGCCAATTCAGACCACTAAAGCCTTGGGTTTCTTTGTTGAAAACCTTGGGTTTCTTTCTGCAAATAAAGGGCTTAATTATTCTGTTGTATAGAACTGACTCACAGCAAATTAAAATTGATTTCCACAACGACCTGATGACCTTGCTCTTCACTGATGATACGGCAGCACAAAAAAAAATCAGCTAAACTGCAAGACTAAGAACATTTTAAAGATTGAAATGTAGTTGACTTACAATATTATATTACTTTCATGTGTACAACATAGTGATTCAATATTTCTATAGATTATACTCCATATAAAGTTATTATAAAATATTGACTATATTCCCTGTGCTGTACATTACATCCTTGTTAACTTATTTAGTTTATACCTAGTTGTTTATACTTCTTAATCCCCTTCACTTGCTTTGTTCTTCCCCCACCCTTCTTCTCTCTGGTAACAATGGGTTTGTTCTCTGTATCTTTGAGTCTGTTTCTGTTTTGTTACATTCATTCAACTAAGGATTTAAGTATTAACTGAGAGTCAAGAAAATGGGATCTTTTGGTCATTGTCTGTCTGCTTGTTTGTTTTGGCCCTGGACAGTTCCAGTATAGATGAAATTAGGGGTGGACCAACACTTTCTGTAAAAGCCATATAATAAATATTTTAGGCATTTGTGGCCTAAAAGTATATTACATAGTTATTTATACATAACAAGAGGGAAAACAAATTTCCACAATCTTTTGACAAAATTCAAAATATAAAAATAATAGTTGAGGGCTTCCCTGGTGGCGCAGTGGTTGAGAGTCCGCCTGCCGATGCAGGGGACGCGGGTTCGTACCCCGGTCCGGGAAGATCCCACATGCCGCGGAGCGGCTGGGCCCGAGAGCCATGGCCGCTGAGCCTGCACGTCCGGAGCCCGTGCTCTGCAACAGGAGAGGCCACAACAGTGACAGGCCCGCATACTGAAAAAAAAAAAAATAATAATAATAATAATTGAATACAATTTTTTTACTAGAGGTCTACCAATGAGAAAAATTGCAATTCCTTTTTAAGGAGTAATACTTCATTTAATTGAAGCTCAAAGTTATTTTTTCCTATCACCAAAATCTATTGCAAATATTCATCTGCTTTTGCTGATATGTAATGAAATTTTACATATTTCATATTTAAAAATGTCTTCTCCCACGGATACATATTGCCAAATACTGATATCAATCCACAAATATGAATTTAATTGAGCATACTCATTTTTGGAAGGTATTAATAGAATTCTACTAGGTTCATTTCTTGATATTTGCCTTAAAATATAGCATCACTGGGACCTTCAAGATGGTGGAGGAATAAGACGTGGAGATCACCTTCCTCCCCACAAATACATCAGAAATACCTACACGTGGAACTGCTCCTACAGAACATCCACTGAACGCTGGCAGAAGACCTCAGACCTTCCAAAAGGCAAGAAACTCCCCACGTACCTGGGTAGGGCAAAAGAAAAAAGAATAAACAGAGACAAAAGAATAGGGACAAGACCTGCACCAGTGGGAGGGAGCTGTGAAGGGGGAAAGGTCCCCACACACTAGAAGCCCCTTCACGGGCGGAGACTGCGGCGGGTGTAGGGGGAAGCTTCAGAGCCGCGGAGGAGAGTGCAGTAACAGGGTGCGGAGGGCAAAGCGGAGAGATTCCGGCAGAGGATCGGTGCCGACCAGCACTCACCAGCCTGAGAGGCTTGTCTGCTCACCTACCGGGAAGGGAGGGGGCTGGGAGCTGAGGCTGGGCTTCGGTCGGAAGCCGGGAGAGGACTGGCAGCGTGAACACAGCCTGAAGGGGTTAGTGCTCCACGGCTAGCCGGGAGGGAGTCCGGTGGAAGTCTGGAGCTGCCGAAGAGGCCAGAGACCTTTTCTTCCCTCTTTGCTTCCTGGGGCGCGAGGAGAGGGGATTAAGCGCGCCGCTTAAAGGAGC
>NC_041217.1:74096347-74096801 GCF_002837175.3 Physeter macrocephalus
ACGGGAGAACGCACGGCGGGCCTCATGCTGGTGCAACGTCATGCCGGCCCCTGCCGCCGCAGGCTCGCCCCGCATCCGTACCCCTCCCTCCCCCCGGCCTGAGCCAGAGCCCCCAATCAGCTGCTCCTTTAACCCCGTCCTGTCCCAGCAAAGAGCAGACGCCCTCGGGCGACCTACGCGCAGAGGCGGGGCCAAGTCCAAAGCTGAACCCCAGGAGCTGTACCAACAAAGAGGAGAGGGGGAGATCTCTCCCAGCAGCCTCAGAAGCAGAGGATTAAATCTCCACAATCAACTTGAAGTGCCCTGCATCTGTGAAATACCTGAATAGACAGCGAATCATCCCAAGTTGAGGAGGTGGACTTTGGGAGCTAGATATATTATTATTTTCCCCTTTTTCTCTTTCTGTGAGTGTGTATGTGTGTGCTGCTGTGTGAGATTTTGTCTGTATAGCTTT
>NC_041217.1:74099377-74100963 GCF_002837175.3 Physeter macrocephalus
AAAAACAAATTTAGCAGAAGGAAAGAAATCATAAATATCAAATCAGAAATAAATGAAAAAGAAACAAAGGAAACAATAGCAAAGATCAATAAAACTAAAAGCTGGTTCTTTGAGAAGATAAGCAAAATTGATAAACCATTAGCCAGACTCATCAAGAAAAAAAAGAAGACTCAAATCAATAGAATTAGAAATGAAAAAGGAGAAGTAACAACAGACACTGCAGAAATACAAAAGATTATTAGAGATTACTATAAGCAACTGTATGCCAAAAAATGGACAACCTGGAAGAAATGGACAATTCTTAGAAATGCACAACCTGCTGAGACTGAACCAGGAAGAAATAGAAAATATGAACAGACCAATTATAAGTAATGAAATTGAAACGGTGATTAAAAATCTTCCAACAAACAAAAGCCCAGGACCAGATGCCTTCACAGGCGAATTCTATCAAACATTTAGAGAAGAGCTAACTCCTATCCTTCTCAAACTCTTCCAAAAGATAGCAGAGGGAGGAACACTCCCAAACTCATTCTACGAGGCCACCATCACCCTGATACCAAAACCAGACAAAGACGTCACAAAGAAAGAAAACTACAGGCCAATATCACTGATGAACATAGATGCAAAAATCCTCAACAAAATACTAGCAAACAGAATCCAACAGCACATTAAAAGGATCATACACCATGATCAAGTGGGGTTTATCCCAGGAATGCAAGGATTCTTCAATATACGCAAATCAATCAACGTGATACACCATATCAACAAACTGAAGGAGAAAAACCATATGATCATCTCAATAGATGCAGAGAAAGCTTTTGACAAAATTCAACACCCATTTATGATAAAAACCCTGCAAAAAGTAGGCATAGAGGGAACTTTCCTCAACATAATAAAGGCCATATATGACAAACCCACAGCCAGCATTGTTCCCAATGGTGAAAAACTGAAACCATTTCCACTAAGATCAGGAACAAGACAAGGTTGCCCACTCTCACCACTCTTATTCAACATAGTTTTGGAAGTTCTAGCCACAGCAATCAGAGAAGAAAAAGAAATAAAAGGAATCCAAATAGGAAAAGAAGAAGTAAAGCTGTCACTATTTGCAGATGACATGATATTATACATAGAGAATCCTAAGGATGCTACCAGAAAACTACTAGAGCTAATCAATGAATTTGGCAAAGTAGCAGGATACAAAATTAATGCACAGAAATCTCTGGCATTCTTATACACTAATGATGAAAAATCTGAGAGTGAAATTAAGAAAACACTCCCATTTACCATTGCAACAAAAAGAATAAAATATCTAGGAATAAACCTACCTAAGGAGACAAAAAACTTGTATGCAGAAAACTATAAGACACTGATGAAAGAAATTAAAGATGATACAAATAGGTGGAGAAATATACCATGTTCTTGGATTGGAAGAATCAACATTGTGAAAATGACTCTACTACCCAAAGCAATCTACAGATTCAATGCAATCCCTATCAAACTACCACTAGCATTTTTTACAGAACTAGAAAAAAAAATTTCACAATTTGTATGGAAACACAAAAGACCCCAAATAGCAAAAGCAATCT
>NC_041217.1:74101801-74107324 GCF_002837175.3 Physeter macrocephalus
CCATGGACATATATACACTACCAAACGTAGGGTGGATAGCTAGTGGGAAGCAGCCGCATGGCACAGAGAGATCAGCTAGGTGATTTGTGACCACCTAGAGGGGTAGGAAAGGGAGGGTGGGAGGGAGGGAGACGCAAGAGGGAAGAGATATGGGAACATATGTAAAAGTATAACTGATTCACTTTGTTGTAAAGCAGAAACTAACACACCATTGTAAAGCAATTATACTCCAATAAAGATGGATGTTAAAATATATATATATATATATATCTGCTGCATGTCTACAACCTGGTAGGCACTTTCTAGGTGTTGGGAATAGAGCAGTGAACAAAACAGACCAAGTCCCTGCCCTCATGGAGCCTACATTCTAGGAAGAAAAATAGAAAATAAATAAGCAACTATATAATATGTTAGATGGGATCAGTGCTAGGGAGAGTAAAAAGCAGAGTGAGGGAGGGGGCAGGGGAAGTGAGAGTGTTGTCATGTAAGGGAGGGAGGTCAGGTGACGGGAGCAGAGGGCTGCAGGAGGTGAGGAAGAGAACCAGGCTACAGTCACTAGGGGAAGAGCATTACAGTGGAGGGAACAGCATGTGCTAAGGCCCTGAGATGGGCTTGCCTAGCCTGTTCAAGGAGCAACAAGGAAGGCAGTGTGGTGGGAAGAGTGAGCAATGCTGGGCACAGTGCAAGAAGATGAGGCCAAAGGCAGAGCAGCCCCAATCAGTCATATCACCAGGGAAGGCTCCTAGGAGAGGATGGGGTTCAGCCAGGAGGAAATTCAGCTGGTTGCTCTCTGGCCAAAGGGAACACCATGAACAAAGCCTGGGAACCAGGGAAAAGCTCAGGAAGGGTCTGTTGCCTGAAGAGCCTAGTGTATGAAGTCAGTCAGATTCCAGATGTGAGCAAACGTGAGAGAAGCTTGCATGGTGGGGAGCAGCATGTGATGGAAACCAGCCTCAAGCCTTATTTCTCGGGAGCTTTTCAGAAAGCGCTCAGGCAGGAATCACAACCCCAGCACTGTCTTTTCCACTGGGACCCAATAGGGGTCCCACTCCAGGCACCATTTGGGGAAAGAAAAAAATAAGTAGAAAGAAAATAGAATGGTTTGATGAAAAGATAGAATACTTCCATATATATGTCTGGGGGCACATGTTGCCTATAGCAGTAATTAGGATCATGAGAACGTTAAGGCTGCTCCTGAAACTTCCAGGAAATATCACAAACATTTTCCCCTGCCCTCTGTAAACCACTGAAGGAGAAACTGAGGAAGGTTCCAGAGCCAAAGCTGAGGTTGGCTGAGTAAGTACAACCACCTCTAAAGGGACGATCCCTTCTGGGAAAGCAAAACATGAGGAGAGCACCGAGAGGCATGGGCAGTGAGACATGAGGTAGGTGAAGAGGCAACGGAGACTCTTCTCATCACAATGTTCCAGTGCTTTGAAGAGAGTCTGAATAAATGTTAATCCCTCTGGATCAAGTTTAAAGCTTCAAGTATTGTCAAAATCCATGAGAGAACTGTTCTGGTTTCCACTGGGTGAGGTGGGGTGGATTTGAAACACAGGATCTGGGTCTATTCCTAGCTTTGTAACTAACTCTACTGGAGTAAAATGTTGTATAATCATTTCTCTCAAACGATAAGTTTCTAGTTAGCTATTCCTCACCAATTTACACACACACACACACACACAAACACACACACAACTGTATACCAGGCTTGGGAGGTGGGGTAATCAGATCAAGCAAAAGATATAGTTTCTGGTCCAAGAAGCATACAGTCTGCCTCAGGAGACAAGGCTAAACCATAGGGGGAAGTATGTGAAGACCTGTATCCACATACTTCTTGGTTTCCTCTACCTATAAAAATGAAAAGGCAAAACAATATCTGAAAGAAAAACACCAAACTGATCACGGTTTTTACCTCTGAGAAGAGAGAAACAGGACCAGGAGGAATGGTTGTATCTGTAATGTTTTAATGTTTTAATTTTTTCAAGAATCAAGAATTTATACATTATTTGTATGTAAATAAAAATTACTTTGAGTCTTCCACTATGTGAGGACACAGCAAGAAGACGGCTGTCCACGAACCAGGAAGCGGGTCCTCACCAGACACCAAATCTTCCCATGCCTTGATCTTAGACTTCCCAGCCTCCAAAACTGTGAGAAATAAACTTTTGTTGTTTATGAGCCAAAAAAAAAAAAAAATTACTTTAAGATCCACAGTTACATCAACATGTTTGAACCGTGAGAAAGAAAATCATACCCCACACTGATTTGGGCCTTATTTTAAAATCCTTAACAATCATAGTTTCAGAAATAGGTCCTGATACATAAGGAAAGCCAGTTAAATGTCACTATTGTTTGGTCACCGAGTTTATTATCTTCTTCCAAGAAAGACACAAAGGATAAGAGTTTTCTGGTTTTCCATTTTCTTTCTTTTAATTTTTTATTTTTTTTATTTATGTTTTTCCATTTTCTGATCGAGAAAAGTTTGACAGAGCTGAGCAAGAACACATCAGGGATCTCAGAGTCTGCCTAGTGTCCCCAGTTCATTCCTAATTGTGAACATTTTGGGGGAAGTCTTAAATTCTGTAATTACATCCCAAGTGTATTTAAAGGAACCTCATTCAGATGGAACATTTAATCATGCCAAACCCCGTAATAAACATAATAACTGGGATTTGTACAGAACTTTTCCTCAGATGAGCTTAAACCACACCACAACGTTTCCTTGAGCCACAGTATCCTAGTGACACATCCAGATGTGATGACCACCTGATCTTGCTGCTGAGGCTCAGAGAGAGTTCCTAAGTGTTTGAGGTTGCACAGCAGGCAGAGTCAGAATGCACCCTGGGGTAGCCACCCCTAGCAGTGACTCATCGGATCACCAAGCTTCTCCCACAGGGGACCTGATGCCTTGAAATGACCTGGTCGTCTCCTCTCATCTGCACCGCGACTGTGAACACTGCAGGGAGCTTCTCCCAGGCAGCATTACAGAGAGACCTCAATGCCAAGGGGACGTGGCCACATCACCATTAGGCTGTCACAGCAGAAGCCATTCTTACACCACTTGGCCGTGGACTCTGGGTCAGAAAATGTTCCCTCCATAGAGGCAGGGTGGGGAAAAAGCACGGGCCCGGCAGGAAGCAGTCCTGGGCTGAAGTGCAGCTTCCCTGCTGTGTGACAGGCTCTCTATCTCCCGGGGCGGGCAGAGTGGACACTCATTAAATGTCACTTTCCCTTCTGATAGCAAGAACTGGACATGTCAGTTTCCAATGTGATTTGCTTTTATTTTCCCTGACAGAAAATAATAAATTTCGATCAAGAGGTTAAAAGAGGACCAAAACGAATGGAGATTTCAGATATTCTGGAATGAATTGCGTGGGAACGGGGAGGTGGAAGAGACAGAAGGTAAGAAAGGAAAGGAACAGAAAAAGATTGAAAGGTTGAAAGGAGGGGAAGACAAAAGGAAGTTACAAAAGAGACCATCGGAATATGAGAAAGATGGAGAAAGGAGAAAAGCAAGAAGACCGCAGGCATTAGATAATCCAAACTCAGACGGGAAGGTCAGCAGAACACATGCATCAGCAAGAGCAGCCCCAAGACCACACACAAAACCCAGAGGCAGCAGGCCTGGCTGCCAAAGACTGATTTACCAAGAGGGTGGGAAGACATTTACACAAGGACAGTTCCTTCAAAAGCAAGAATTATTTGTATTACTGTTACTAATCACCCCAACAATGGTAACTCATGGCCACAGGGAGCCCGCTCAGCAGGCCCCTGCCCTTCACACACACAGGGCGACCAGCTCCTCTGTGGTCACGTGGGGGTGGGTGGCGTGAGGCTGGGGGTCAGGACTACCTCGTGCTCCTTCAGTAGACAGGAAACATTTCAGCCATGCCTGGGGGTCTTCTGAATATGGGCATGACAGTTTCCTACATGAATTCAAAACTAATGAAATAGCATTGAGTCAAATATCTGGAATGCCTCCTTACAAAAGCTTTTTTGTTTTGTTTCATTTTTTAATAAATAATATACTTTCGGCATTCCCTGAAATAAATTGCCCAGGCTATGGGCATTTTCAGGGAGAAATTGAGTAGAATTGACATTCCATGTTTTTGTTATAGACTTTGGGAAAAAACTCAAAACGTATTACACGCAATACAGAAAGTCACGTAAGTGACTTACACAAACCAAATTAGAGGTAAAAAGATTTGGGATCCAGGTCTGTGATTCACTATGTTATTTTGGGAAAACAACAACCACTTGTGGCCTCAGTATTTCCTTCTGTGAAATGGAGATGAAAGTGTCTGCTCCTGGAGCTATTCTCAAAATCAGTGTAACTAGCAAAAAAGGAACTAGCATGCTCCCTAGAAAATAAATTCACCTGTACTTACTTTAACTGATTTTATAGTTCTTATTAGCTTGTCATATACACAAGGCCACTGGAGGGTTCTTTGATACAGTTTACCTTGCAGCTACTAAGATTAATAAGGACTAGCTGTCTCTAAGAGAAGTCTACAAAATTTCTGCAATAAAGATAAGCAGATATTATTTTTATTGTCATAAAAGATTCTATGAGAGTACAGCCACCTATACATCATATTTTTAGAAACTAAGGAACAATTTTAAGTTGGTGAAATTGAACATGTTTTTTAATAATAATGAAAAAAAACCTTCCTTCTAGGCTTATGATAGTCAAAGTGAACAGAACCTAATAGAAATGGTCCCAGGTTGGCGAAATTCTACAAAAGCAGTGAAAACTCAACAGACCATCAACTCTGCAGCTCACAGATTCTCTCCTGGGTCCAACATTTTGCTGCTATGATCATCAAAAAACAAAAGTATTATCTTTAATGCAGCATGAGCACCTTATGCTTTGACGGCAGATGGACACAGAGAGAGGGGTTGTGAGGAACAGAGTCACCAGAGAGGGGAACAGGCCAGATGGGAGTTAAGATAGACTGTATTTGTGTTTATCATCACATGAGAGCAAGCATCTAATGTAATCGGACACTTCAGTCCCAACATAGCCAAATCAAATGTGCTGTTGCAAACTGTGAAAGAGACCTTGTTTGGGACTGAAATGGCTCAGATTAAGAATGCACATATTTTACTTTCAGGAGATGAAGCCACTGTTGGCTCACAGGGTTTTTCTTGAGAGCAGTTCAGCACATTGTCTACACACTCTGATGGTGCTATGGCCACACAGTTGGTGTGAGGTGTAGCTGTCCCTCAGGGGCCAGGCTGTACAGAGGGAGAATGCAAGATAAGAGTGGTATTCAAGGAAATGCTGAGATTAAAAGCCCGCTGGAGAAGAAACGGGAGGAATGGGGTTGGCCATGTGCATTATACACCAGGGGTGTTGTCTGCAAAAAATGTCTGGCTAAAAGGTGCAATTAAAAACCCTATAGGGCTTCCCTGGTGGCGCAGTGGTTGAGAGTCCGCCTGCCAATGCAGGGGACACGGGTTCGTGCCCCGGTCCGGGAAGATCCCACATGCCGCGGAGCGGCTGGGCCCGTGAGCCAT
>NC_041217.1:74107363-74111000 GCF_002837175.3 Physeter macrocephalus
GAGCCTGCGCTCCGCAACGGGAGAGGCCACAACAGTGAGAGGCCCGGGTACAGCAAAAAAAAATAAATAAATAAAAATATAAATAAATAAATAAATACATAAATAAAAACCCTGTAGAAGCACCAGGATCCCCAAACCCAGTGCTCCACAAGCTCTCAGGCTGAGTCCTTCATTTCTCTTGGCAACCTAGGTAAGTCCTTCAAGAAAAAAAATCTATATCTGTTTTGATAAATGTTTCTTTTTCTTGGTACTCTTACATAAACAATTAAACTGTGCTGTTGTAATTTTGCCTTTCTGGAGAATTCTATGACATTGCCAACAAAGACATGTTTTTATTAGAATGAGAGGGGCAAAATCCTAGGGGACTTTGCTTAAAAGCTAATATTTTGAGAATATTTCTCTATTGTCTTCAAGAAGGCTAGCATCTGAAGGACAGTTCCTGTCTTGGTCTCCAACCACTGCTAGGTAGTCCATTATTGGACTTTAGTGTGATAACGCTGTATCTCCTCCTCCAGGCATTGAGTTCCTTGAGGAAAGAAACTGTTTCTTATTCATCTCTCATTTCTAGAACACACCACAGCAGTGGCACAAAAGGAATAGTTAACAAACACTTGTTGAACCAGTTAATTCATCACTATTGCTATGACAGAAACTTCTGGTTACAAAAGACCTCAGAGGTCAGGTGGCCAGTGGTTCTTGAAGCTGCATCAGAATCAGCCAGAAGCTTTTTAAATGTAGAATCCAGGGTCTCACTACTTACCTACTGAGTCACAATTTCTGGAGGTGGGACCTGGGGTCTCTTTCTCTAAAGGTCTCCCTGGTGATTCTAAAGTACAGTAAGGTGTGGAAACCACAGACCTAATCCAACAAATCACTCAAACTAGGAATCATTCATTTGTTCATGTATCCATTCATAAAACACTTTCTGAACTTCTACTATATTCTAGGCACTAGGATAAATATAAAATAGATATGATATGGTCCTGGACCTCACAGAACAATCTTTAAAGAAGTGAGATAGGGCTTCCCTGATGGCGCAGTGGTTGAGAATCCGCCTGCCAATGCAGGGGACACGGGTTCGTGCCCCGGTCCGGGAAGATCCCACATGCCGCGGAGCGGCTAGGCCCGTGAGCCATGGCCACTGAGCCTGCGCGTCCGGAGCCTGTGCTCCGCAACGGGAGAGGCCACAACAGTGAGAGGCCCGCGTACCACAAAGCGGAGTGGCTAGGCCCGTGAGCCATGGCCACTGAGCTTGCACCTCCAGAGCCTGTGCTCCGCAACGGGAGAGGACACAACGGTAAGAGGCCCGCATACCACCAAAAAAAAAAAAAAAAAAAAAAGAAACAAGCAATTAATATATAATGTGATATGTATCATAACAGGATTAAGTACAAAAAAATACATAATTTAATGCAGATGATTCTCTCAACCTGCTTTTTACTTCCTGGGTCAGGTAGTGTAGTGTCAACAGCCCTTCCCATCATCACTATCCACAGGGGAGGCTTTAAATGTGGAAGCAGAAGCTGTACATCTTCATACCAGGTGATTTCTAGGCAGTGCATTCATGGCTGCAGAGCCAAGGAAGCCTGCTCAGTTTCTGCCCTCTTCTTTTTAAGGATTATAGTAAAAGCACCATCATTGCAAGTGAAATACAAACGAAAAATGCCAAATTTCACAAATTTCCAAAGCCAACCAGACATCTGACATTACAAGTAAGTCAGATCTTTACACTGTAATCTGCCTCCAAGCCATGGAGGAGGAAAAGAGTATAGCAATTCAGGAACATGAAACAAGTTGGGAATTCTTTGTTCTATTCCAGGTGCACTCCATTTGGCTAAACAAGATGTCTCACTGTCTTCTGAGAAGTATTATCAGTATCATCAATGTTTTCCACTCTTATGCAAAGGGTGATGGAGACTGTCAGAGGCTGAACAAGACAGAAGTGAAGAAACTTCTCCAACAAGAGTTTGGAAATGCTCTGGAGGTAAGAAGGACCATCGGTCTCTTGCCCATCTACTCTGTTACTTGGGACTGTCTTCTTGGATCCAATGGCACTACCCTCTCCTGGTTTTTCTACCTATCCAGCTATTTCTTCTCAGGATTATTTCAAGTTCCTCTTCCTCTGTCCATGACTTAAGGATTGATATTCTCTGGGATTCTCTTCTCACTCTATGCATTCCCCCCAGTAATTTCACTAACACTCTTTGTTTAACCACTGTCTGTATGTTGAATCTTTCAGTCACCTCATCAGTCCAGACCTCTCGCCTGAGTTTCAGACACATAGAGCATCTCCCATGGATATTGCACAATCATCGTAAATTCAACCTTTGCAAAACTCCCCACTCAAATCTTGTTCTCCTTCTATATCTCAGCAAATACAGCCACATCACCCACTCGTTTGTCTAATCCAAGAACCTGGACACCAGCCTTGACATCTCCCTCTCTTTCACATATCAAATCTCATTTAATCACCAAGTCCTGCTCTGCTTACTCTGACTTCTGAATAAATATATCTCTCTGACCTGGACACTTCTCTCCTACAGTGGTCCAGGCCACTAGGGTCTCTACCTAGGTTATTACAATAGCCTCCTAACTAGTCTCCCACCCCTATTCTTGCCCCTCCTATCACCACCACCTACAGTCTATTAGCTAACTGCAGCCAAAGTGATCTGGTTTAGGTGTTTATCTTACAGGCTCCCATTTCATCCCCGTGGCACTTATCACAGTATGTAATAATTGCCTGTTTACTTGTCTGTGAAGGCAGTGACCGTGTCTGTTATGTTTCCCTTTATATTCCTGGAACCTGGAACAATTCCTGGCACATATTCATTCATTCATTCATTTTTACTTAGCATCAATTATATGCCAGGTATCTTTCTAGGCTCTGAAGAAGATTCGCAAGCAAAATAGACACGATCCTTGCCTTCAAAAAGCTTACAGACAATAAACAAATAATCGTAAATATACACAGTTAGGGCTTCCCTGGTAGCCCAGTGGTTGAGAGTCCGCCTGCTGATGCAGGGGACGCAGGTTCCTGCCCCGGTCCGGGAGGATCCCACATGCCGCGGAGCAGCTGGGCCCGTGAGCCATGGCCGCTGAGCCTGCGCGTCCGGAGCCTGTGCTCCGCAAAGGGAGGGGCCACAACAGTGAGAGGCCCGCGTAGCGCAAAAAAAAAAGAATAAAAAAGGAATAAACTAAGTATCTAATTCAGTAACTTAAAATATTAAGACACAAAACAGACAAGAAAAGCGGAAGAAGGAAAATATAAAGAAATATGTAGAAATCCATGACTAGAAAACAGAATAGCCATGTAACTCATTAATAAATGAAAGAATCCAAGACATTTGGAAGATCATTAAAATAATTAAGAAAGGAAAAAGACAATATACATTTGATGAAGTCAAATATAGAAGAATAGAGTCATAACAACTCTATTCTTTTTTCTTTTTTTTTTTTTTTTTTTTGCCGTACGCGGGCCTCTCACTGCTGTGGCCTCTCCCGTTGTGGAGCACAGGCTCCGGAAGCTCAGGCTCAGCGGACATGGCTCACGGGCCCAGCCTCTCCGCGGCATGTGGGATCCTCCTGGACCGGGGCATGAACCCGTGTCCCCTGCATCGACAGGCGGACTCTCAACCAC
>NC_041217.1:74111088-74111546 GCF_002837175.3 Physeter macrocephalus
TGAGCCATGGCCGCTGAGCCTGCGCGTCCGGAGCCTGTGCTCCACAAAGGGAGGGGCCACAACAGTGAGAGGCCCGCGTAGCGCAAAAAAAAAAGAATAAAAAAGGAATAAACTAAGTATCTAATTCAGTAACTTAAAATATTAAGACACAAAACAGACAAGAAAAGCGGAAGAAGGAAAATATAAAGAAATATGTAGAAATCCATGACTAGAAAACAGAATAGCCATGTAACTCATTAATAAATGAAAGAATCCAAGACATTTGGAAGATCATTAAAATAATTAAGAAAGGAAAAAGACAATATACATTTGATGAAGTCAAATATAGAAGAATAGAGTCATAACAACTCTATTCTTTTTTCTTTTTTTTTTTTTTTTTTTTGCCGTACGCGGGCCTCTCACTGCTGTGGCCTCTCCCGTTGTGGGGCACAGGCTCCGGAAGCTCAGGCTCAGCGGAC
>NC_041217.1:74111569-74139421 GCF_002837175.3 Physeter macrocephalus
CGGGGCATGAACCCGTGCCCCCTGCATCGACAGGCGGACTCTCAACCACTGCACCACAATGGAAGCCCCCTGGGAAGCCCCCTGGGAAGCCCCCTGGGAAGCCCCCTACAGCTCTATTCTTAAAAAGAAGAAAAGAAGGGAGGGAGGGAGGAACAGAGGAAGGGAGGAAAGGGAAAGAAAAGAAAGGAAAGAAAGTCTGGGGGGAAAATGGATGATTTTTCTAGGAAAACTGATTCCCAAAGAGGTATAACCATAACCATATAAAAAAAAAAGAAGACGGTCAAATAATTACCCTCTCAAAAGCTTTAGGCAAAATTGTTCCACAGGTGAATATTTTCAAACATTCATGGAACAAATAATTCCCACATGATTTAAACCATATCAGAGAATACAAATATGAAGAAAGCTTTATAATTTTTTCAAAGGTAGCATAACCCCAATAACGAAATCCCAAAGACCCCTGAAACTACAGATGAACCCCATTTATAAATATAGATGAAAACCCCTAAACAAAATACTAGCCAAGAGAAGTTTTCCTTTTCACTTGGATGCCATGAAACAATAATATATGCCGTCAGTTATCATCCACTTCAGGAAGGCACAGTTCGTGAAGGGAAACCCATTCATACACCTCATCCTAGAACTTGGCAGAAGAGAAAAACTGTGTGATCATCTCTATGGAGATTTGGTTTTTTTAATCCATGTGATTTATTTTTCTTAAATTAAAATAGTGCAGGGAAAAATTTATGTAAAATCACAGCTGGCATCATGCTTAACAGTGAAACATAGCATGCCATTAAAGTTAGGAAAGTTCCTTCATTCCATAAGTATTTACAAAGCACTTATTATGTGATAGGCAATGGCAAGGCACAGTTTACACAATGATGGAATAGCCTTGCAGCTTACAGCCTAGTGAGGATTGGCATCAAAATTATAAAGCATAAGAATAGCTATGCAGGAAAAGAGCAGATGCCGTAAAATAGACAAACAAGAACAATTCAGATCAGAAAGAAGGTAAGAGAAAGCCTGTCTGAGGAAGTGACATAGAAACAAGGGGTTTGCACCAATGCAGGGAGATCAGAAAAGAGAGAAATTAAGTACACGAATTAGAAAGGAAGAGGCAAAATGATCATTATTTAAGATATCACAACAAATATATGATACCATAACACAATAGATATATGGTATGTATAAGTCTATAAATATATATACACACACCATATGTATAGATATATATTATCAATATATAATGGAATATTATATTAATATTAAGATATACTTTAACTTATATACGTTAAGATTTCTACCTAGAAAATTTAAGGGAATGGTCTGAAAACCATTAGATATACAAAGTTTAGTAACATGTAGTTATAGAATAAGCATACCAAAACAGCCCACCAACTTTATAATAACGACAACATGATACACTTAGGAGTAATTAATGTGAAATGTGTCTGTGATATAGAACTGGCCTAAAGGACATAAACTCCAATACACGAAGATGTGTCTTGTTCTTGTATGGAGGGCTCACTGTTAAAAGATGCCAACTATTCCCTTATGAGTTTATACCTTGAACAGGAACTGTATAAAATAATATACATTTAGAACTATATAAAAGTGATTTAATATTTATCAGAAAATATAGAGGCAAGCGTAGGCAGGAAAATTTGGGAAAGGATGTCAATAAGAGGGCTTACTATATACTATATTGTTATTATACTATATAATATTATTATGTAGTATACATAGTGTTATTATACTATATCATATTATTATATATTAAAATTATCATAAGCTAAGTAATTAAAATACTGCAATAATAGTGGTAATTAAAATGAGAGAGAAAGGTCAATGGAACATAATAAAAAGTTCAGGAACATATCCAAGCGTAACTATAAGAATTTAGTATTTTATGAAGAAGATATTTTCAAATCTGGATGCTCTTTCCAGAAGTTTGGCTGGGAAAGAAACAGGAGATGAGATATAGCTACACTACAGACACCAGTTGCAAGCCCAGGTTGTTACCTGTACTTCTGACCGACTGGCTACAAATTAGAGGTTCCCCCAACCTCCTCCTTGCGTTCAATTAATTTGCTAGAGTGGCTCAGAACTCAAGAAACCCATTTACTCACTAGATGACCGGTTTATTACAAAAGGATATAACTCAGGAACAGCCAGGTGGAAAAGATGCATAAGGCAAGGTGTAGGGAAAGAGTGCAGAGATTCCATGCCCTCTCCAGGCACAACACACTCTGGGAATCTGCACATGTTCACCAACCTGGAAGCTTTCCCAACCCTGTCCTTTTTGGGTTTTGATGAAAGTATGACTGATTAAATCATTGGTCAACGGTGACTGATTCAACCTCCAGTCCCCTTACCCTCTCAGAGGTCCGGGGATGGACGGAAAGGTTCAACCTTCTAACCAGGTGGCTGGTTCTCCTGGTAGCCAGCCCCCATCCTTAGGTGCTTTTCAAAAGTCACCTCATCAACCTAACAAAAGACACCATTCTGGCTCTCAGCACTTGGGACATTCCAAGCATTTTAGGAGCTCTGTGCCCCAAATGGGGATGAAAACCAAATACATGTTTATTACAAATCACCATATCACACCTCTTTAAAGACCCCATCTCCAAATATAATCACATTCTGAGATACTGGGTGCTGGGGCTGCAGCATATGAATTAAGTCCATAACAACCAAATGTCCTTGCTCTTTCCACTGAAGTACACTAGTTATGCTAACTCTACTAGACCACAAATTCTACGGGGCTGAGGACTGTGCCTATCTTATATTCTCTACCCATATCCATCTAGGCAATTGTAGGCATTCATTCAGTAGATATTGTTACTCTAATGAATGAATCCTAACTTCTCTCCCTATTCATGCTGCCCAAACCCTCCTCCAGCTGCTCCACGGAGTCTTTGCCTTCACCAGCTCTGCCTGCTCACCCATGTACTAGAGCAAGTCAGCAGCTTCTTAATGGCCGTCTAGAAGGAACCACGTCTGGGAGGCATGTGGGCCTCAAAACTTCATGCCCGGGGCTTGTACGCCACCTCGTGGTGACTGCCTGCAATGTCCCGAGTAGATCCATCATTAGGCAACAGGGAATGTGGAAAGGACCTCCTACTCCACTGCCCTGACCCTGGGCTGACAGGAAGAGGTGACGTTGTGTGTTCCTTCTTGGAATTGCCAATGGACAGGAAATTCTCACCTTCCATTCATCTGTAACTGAGGTTGTAAGGCGGAGAGTGATGCACGGTTCTGAAACCCAGATCCTTTATGGATAGGTGTTCCTACTGCATTCCCTTTATTCTAATATATTGTGGGTTGTAAGAGGAACCATCGATTAAAAAGCAGCATTTTTGTTGGGGGGATAGGGGGAGCACTATATTAAATGTGCCTTTCAATTTTAAAACACATCTGAATTTCAGCAATGTTGTAACATGTGAATAAATAGTTCTTAGAATGTGGCTCTCATCTATAAAAATCTCCCTGATAGGAAGGGTGGTATCCACTACAGGCTTTGTGTTCATTTCAGCATCTGTAATACTGTTCATGATCACAGCCAGCTCTGGAGGGCAAGTGTTTCAAAACTCACTACCGAGAGGAGTCCCCCTGCCAGCCACCTGCTGAAAAATGAAGAAAACTCCTGTATGGAAGGAAAGACCAAGACAGAAACTACAAAAATAACTTGACTTCCATCAGTGGAGGTGTACAGTGCTAAGAGATGGTTATTCATTTGTTAATGACCAGGGCTCTAGACTGAGGACTAGCTACCAACTCCCAGCCTGCAGCTTGCAAATCAGGTAACCTTAGATCTAGAAATGAATACCCTCCCCATCCCACTTTCTGGGTGGGTACAGGCACAGGAATGTGTTGTTATTATAATAACAAAATATGTCTTTGAAGTGGAGCTGCTGAGAAAAATGTCCTGACATAAGTTCAGGGTGGAAGGCAAGACCCAGAGGGTGCGTATAAGTGATAAAAGATGACTGATAAACTTCTAGTCATGGAAAGAGAAATCTGGGTTTTTCCAAGAGGGAAGAGGAAAAGAAGATGGAGGAGTCCACAGGTGGTGGAAGGCTGTGTGAGGTGTGATGTACCCCTTCCCAGGACCCCCAAATCTAAAAAAAACACAGATGCTTGTGTGGGTGGTTTTTTGGTAGAAATCTAAAAAGAGGCTGAATTATCCATGTCAAGAAAGCAGAAAGCCAATACAGGTAGGAGGCTGCCACAAGAATAGGAGCTTCAGGAATACACAGAGATCACCCAGAAGGCTTGGAATTTCTGCTGGCCAAGATTTAGTGTAGAGATGGTTCAAGTTAATTTCATTCAGCTCTGAGAGTCAGACCATTTCTGGCTGACCTCTGGACAATATATGTCAAAGCCTTTTGCAAACCTTCATTGTCCTTGAGTCTATACCTTTAAGCCAAGCTGACCCGTCCATTGATCAAGCCCCCAACAGCACAAAGACAGCACAGAATAGCACCCCTGACATTATCTGATAGGCATGGCTAGAACCCCCTCACTGCTTCCATTCTGATCCAGGAACTCCTGTCTGCTGACCTTCAGCTTGATGTCCTGGTTTCAAACCTGTCCCTGTCCCTTAGACTTGGTGTGGTATATTCGCCAGCTCTGACTCCTACCAACCCAAATCCAACCCTCTGATTCATTCTCTTAAATATCTAGTGTAGCTTAAACCAACTTACCTTGAGGGAAACCTAACTCCCAAGACCCCCTTGAAGAGGATAAGGGAATTATGACTGTATATGTTATTCCTATAAGTCATACCAAAGATTCTCAGAGAAGGCTCTGGGACTACCTACCTCCTAAGCACCTAGCTGGTGAGTGAGACTTATTAAAATGCAGATTCATGACCTTCTGAATTAGAATCTCTGAGTGTGGAGCCCAAGTGTCTGAATCATTAATAAGCTCCCAAGGTAAGTCTTATGCACACTAAATTCTGAGAACCATCCTCAAACAAATGGAATGTACTTAAGTGGAGACACTCTCACAGTTAGGGACTGAATGCTCTTGGCCAGCTAGACACTCTAATCAAATAGATTCCAATTACCTCATGCAGCCATTAGAAACAAGGAGGTAGATTATTCAATGATATAAAGGGTATTTACAATGTATAGTCACATTAAAATAATCAAGTGTTATCCCACTTTTGTGTGAAAAGGGAATGTTTATATATGCATAGAACACAAGTCAGGAAGGGCATACACTGAAAAATTAACCTGGATGATAGAATTGTGTGTGTTTTCTCTCTCCCTTCGTTCCTTCCTTCCTTCCTCCCTCTCTCCCTCCCTCTCTCCCTCCCTCCCTCTTTCTCTCCCTCTCTCTCTCTTTCTTTCTTTCTTTCTCTTTCTTTCTTCCTTTCTTTCTTTCCTTCTTATCAGCAATTTCTATATTTTTGCAACAGGTACACAAATACATATGCATAATGAGATTTCTGTGAGATCAGGGACTTTGTTTTATTCCCTACTAAATCCTTGTGCCCTAGAAAAGACTCACACAGGTAGGTCTCCAATAGGTACATGCTGAATAAATAATAAAGGGAAATTAACTTTTTTTTAAATTCCAAATATAACCTACCTTAATCTACCTTGAACACAGATATGATTCCTAATACCAGGTTACTATAGTATAAATAAATGGCTTTGGCTGAGGGTGCGTGCTGGGTGAATTCACAATTAAACAGTAGTGATGTTGCTTATATATTTGTAGTTGCCACTTTGATTGAACACATATTCAGTTTATGAAGTAATATGAATAGCATTTATCATTTCATCTAACATCTTTAAAACCCCTTATTATGCACAACTGCGAGAGTAGTTATTCTAAAGGATGTCAACTACAATATGACAGGTGAGAAGTACCCAGTAATTCACAAGAGAAAATTAAGGGGGCCAGATGTAATACTTAGGACTCCAGAAATCGATACAGCAGTGAACAGACTGGACCTGATATTGTGACTCAAAGGGGAAAGTATGATGCCTTATCCCTAGCACCCAGCACAATGAAAAGCATATAATGGGGCTCAGTAAATGTAAGTGTTGAATTTCCAAGACTTGGGAAGACAAGACTTATGGATGGAATACATGAGAGAAGTGCATACACTCATCAGAAATAAATAAACAGCACTATAAGGAGGAAGGAAGCATGGTGCTAGGTGACAAGAAAGAGCTGCATGCACATCTCTAAGACTGAGGATGGGAGACTGCTAGGGAGCAGTGGGATGGAGACAGAGCAGGGGGCGTACCAGATATGATATGTGAGAATATGCTAGAGGCTTCCTTGGCCAGATGGAGTGTACTCATGAGCATTCCTGAAACAGATCACAGATATCACACCAGAGCACCCATGGGCTGTGACAGCACAAAAGCATGGGAAGGCTTCAGAGCCAACTCCACGTCTGCCTCTTTTTTTGGCTTTGTGAGGTTTTTTTAAAACTCTTTGATGTGACTTCCCTGGTGGCACAGTGGTTAAGATTCCGCCTGCCAATGCAGGGGACACGGGTTTGATCCCTGGTCCGGGAAGATCCCACATGCCGCAGAGCAACTAAGCCCGTGCGCCACAACTACTGAGCCCACACGCCGCAACTACTGAAGCCTGTGCGCCTAGAGCCCATGGTCCCCAACAAGAGAAGCCACCGCAATGAGAAGCTTACGTGCACCGCACTGAAGAGTAGCCCCCGCTCGCCACAACTAGAGAAAGCCCGCACACAGCAGCGAAGACCCAACGCAGCCAATAAATTAATTAATTAAATTTTTTTAAAAAAGAAATATGTGCAGTTAAAACAATCTGTTTTAAAAAAAAAAACAACTCTTTGAGCCTTGGGGACTTCCCTGGTGGTGCAGTGGTTAAGACTCCATGCTTCCACTGCAGGGGGTGCGGGTTTGATCCCTGGTCAGGGAACTAAGATCCCACAAGCCGTGCAGCCCGACTGGAAAAAAAAAAACAACACTAAAATCAATCAATCAATTAATTAATTAATTAAAAACTCTTTGAGCCTTAGTTTCTTCATCTTTATAAAGAGGCTTATAGGGCTTCCCTGGTGGCGCAGTGGTTGAGAGTCCGCCTGCCAATGCAGGGGACACGGGTTCGTGCCCCGGTCCGGGAAGATCCCACATGCCGCGAAGCGGCTGGGCCCGTGAGCCATGGCCGCTGAGCCTGCGCGTCCGGAGCCTGTGCTCCGCAACGGGAGAGGCCACAACAATGAGAGGCCTGCGTACCGCAAAAAAAAAAATAATAAAAATAAAAAGAGTCCACACTCCCAATGCAGGGGGCCTGGGTTCGAACCCTAGTCAGGGAACTAGATCCCACATGCATGCCACAACTAAGATTTCGCATGCCACAACTAAGGAGCCGACGAGCCACAACTAAGGAGCCCTCAAGCCGCAACTAAAGGAGCCCACCTGCTGCAACTAAGACCCGGTGCAACCAAATAAATAAATAAATATTTTTTAAAAAAAAACAACTAGGAAACAGAATGAGATGCCCAGGGTTGGGGGCAGGGGATGCACAATAAGAAGAGTGGGGTGGGCGCTGAGGACAGAAGCCTGGAGAGCACCGGCATTTAAGGGGAAAGCAAAGGAAGGGACCCCAGAAAGAGAAGCATAGAGGTACATGGAGAGACAGGGATGTGAGCAATCCCAGAAGCTAGCATGTGGAGGACAGATCCACAATGTCATACCCCTCACTCAGGGAGGCCACGTGAAACAAGCACAGAAATAGGCCCAGGGGATTTGGTCATTAGGAGGCCTTTTTCAAGAAGTACAGTAGCATGATGATAAAGCCAAATTGCAGAAGCTTGAGTAAATGAGTGGGAGCTGAGAGAGAGCAGATGTTGCATGAAAACTACTCACATATGGATGTATAATTAAGAAATAGGAGAGTAGGGGCGCCAGTAAGCTAGTATCTGTTGGCTTCAAAACTACTCTTCTGTGCACACTTTGGGATGTTGGAGCTGGGACTCCACTTTGCAGATGAATCCCAGTTACCTCTGCCAGTGGAGACCCTGGAGGGAGACCAGAAGAGGAGAGGAACTTACTCCTCCCCCTGGCTTCTGGTTCCGGCAGTGTCACGCCAGCTTCATTTCTTCACCCAGCAGGGCAGTTTCCCCACAAAGGAACAATGTATTTGCAACTGAGAAGCCCTGCAGGAGGAATCTGAACTAGCTTGGGTTTTGTTCCCCAAAGGCAGTTGAATCCAGTGTGCAGTCTTTCCAACCTCACAGAACCAGCTCTGAGACCTCTGCACCAGCAAGAAGCACCCCTTCTCAGAGGCTTAAGTCTCAGTCCCCCTCCTCCAACCTTCTGATAATTCCAACCTCTCCCCTTGGAAGTTAGCCGTGGGGGTAACTGCTGGTTCCTGAAATTGCTACTTTCATATACCCTAGAGCAGTGGTCCCCAACCCCCATGCTGCAGGGTCCATGGCCTTTTAGGAACCAGGCCGCACATCAGGAGGTGAGTGGCAGGCGGGAGAGCAAAGCTTCATCTGCCACTCCCCATCGCTCCCCGTCGCTCACATTACCACCTGAACCATCCCCCACCCCCCCCACCCCCGTCTGTGGAAAAATTTTCTTCCACAAAACCGGTCCTTAGTGCCAAAAAGGTTGGGGACCACTGCCCTAGAGTTCTCTTTACCCTTTCAGTTACCCAGTTAACGAGTCTCTCTGTTAAATTCTGTTAAAATAACTGGTGTGTAGCAAACAACCCAATCAAAAAAATGGGCAGAAGAATGAAATAAACATTTCTCCAAAGAAGACATATAGATGGCCAACAGGCACATGGAAAGATGCTTGACGTCGTTAATTATTGGAGAAATGCCAATCAAAACTACAAGGTATCACCTCACACCAGTCAGAATGGCCACCATCAAAATGTTTACAAGTAATAAATGCTGGAGAGGGTGTGGAGAAAAGGGCACCCTCCTATACTGCTGGTGGGAATGTAAATTGGTGCAGCCACTATGGAGAACGGTATGGAGGTTCCTTAAAAAACTAAAAATAGAGTTACCATATGATCTAGCACTCCCACTCCTGGGCATATATCCAGAAAAGATGAAAACTGATTTGAAAAGATACATGCACCCCAATGTTCATAGCAGCACTATTTACAGTGGCCAAGCCATGGAAACAACCTAAGTGTCCATTGACAGATGATTGGATAAAGAAGATGTGGTACATATACACAATGGAATATTACTCAGCCATAAAAAGAATGAAATAATGCCACTTGCAGCAACATGGATGGACCTAGAGATTATCATACTAAGTGAAGTAAGTCAGACAGAGAAAGACAAATATCATATGATATCACTTATATGTGGAGTCTTAAAAAATGATACAAATGAACTTATCTGCAAAACAGAAACAGACTCAAAGACATAGAAACAAACTTATGGTTACCAAAAGAGAAAGTTGGGGTGGGGCAGAGATAAATTAGGTGTTTGGGATTAACAGATACACACTACTATATATAAAATAGATAAAACAACAAGGACCTACCATATAGAACAGGGACCTATATTCAGTATCTTGTAATAACCTATAATGGAAAAGAATCTGCTCTGCACCTGAAACTAACACAATATTGTAAATCAATTGTACTTCAATTAAAAAAAATAATAGTAGTTGGTGTGTTTTTGTCCGCTGCCTGATACACAGGAAATAATGACTTTTTCTTACATTGATGAAACTAGAGTGTATTAATAGACTATGATAAAGGAGCCCCTAGAGAGAGGGATCAAAGAAACAGAAAAGAGGAGGAAACTATGGCCAAAGTCGGAAAGTATACAAAAGAAGCAGGATCAAGGACAGGAGGGTGCTGGCCTAGAAGAGAAGTGGGGAAAGAGGTCAGGATGGGTATGAAAGAAGACATGTCTGTGGATGGCAGAAGTTGAGGAAAACTGTGTCTAAGGGCCTGTGTTCTCCAGGAATTAGGAGGAAAGCCCCGCTGCAGAGGTGGGAGGATGAGAGATGAGAAGAAGCATCTTCAGATGTGGAGAGGTCCCTGAGGGGAATGAAGATCATTAATGAAAGACAAGTAAAGGGGCTGATAAGAACACAGGCTAAAGTGGAAAGAACAGGATCCATGACTACTTGATCTTCCCCACTGGGCCCGACCACAGCTGAGGGGGTGCAGCGAAGATACGATGAGGGTCATGAGGGTCCTGTTGGACAGACAACCACTTCAAGACAGAACTGAAGGGAAATGAGACTGTTGTTGACTGAATTACCCAGGTGGTCCATGGAGTCCAGCATGGGAGGTCAGGAAAAGAGGCCTAAAGGCATTCAACAGACAGAGAAACAAGGGGATCAGGGACTCCATTAGGTGAAAGCAGATAAGAAGGTGAGGTCCATGTCAGCTCTTACAGGACCATGGTGCCAGGCTCTGAACTAATGACACCTGCCACCCTGGAAAGAGGACTATTTCACCTCTACATACGTGGTTAATCTCTTCCCCACCAAAGCCTCCAGATATTGGGAGGAAAAAAAGGAAATTATGATGTCAGACAAACATTGGTTTTTGTTGTAAGCTTTTTTTTAAAAATATTTATTTATTTATTTGGCTGCCCTGGGTCTTAGTTGTGGCAAACGGTATCTTCATTGCCACGTGTGGGATCTTTTAGCTGCCGCATGCAGGATCCAGTTCACTGACCAGGGATCGAACCCGGGCCCCCTGCATTGGGAGCACAGTCTTAACCACTGGACCACCAGGGAAGTCCCAGACATTTCTATTTTACTAAGAACTATATCATAAGTGGAGATATCCCTCATTCCCTTCTACAGCTGCCTAGTACTTCTTTATTCGACCAGCCTTTTGATAGACAAGTGAGCTGTTTCCCATTACAAAGTCCTGCAATTAATTGATTTTTGTATTTTGGTCTGAGGTCATTTGGATGCAAATCCTAGACATTATCTTTTCATAGAGAAATCTTTCTGAAGTACAGATGTGGTCAGGACGCTCCTCTGCTTAGAATCCATCAATGGCTCCTCCTCACTCTTAAGATAAAGTCCCACTGGACCACCAGGGAAGTCCCTGTAAGCTTTAAAGAAGCATACACTTTATATTTCGGGTTTCCTTTTTCAGCAGTCCCATCTATTTGCAAAGATTTATATTTAATAACTCTTATTCTTTCTTAGAGTTATTCTAAAGAACTAGGGAAGACTGACTGACTTTTTAAAAAGTAGAATAAAACTCATTCTGTCTTGTGATTATCATATGGGTCTATTGGACCATTTTAGAAATCTAAGCTACATTTTGAGGTCTTAATGATCATATTTTTTCTCTATCATGAAACATTTCAAGATATAAGAAAACAGCAATGATGGGAACACTTAGAGGATACTGCAAGAGTGAAACAAATCATCACTGTGACAGCATCTGCAACATCCTTCAGTTTTCCTAGGAGGTACCCAAAGCATTGCATCATCTTTTAAATACAAATCTTTCAAATACAAATACATAAATGTATGGTGTTGATTTGTACTTGCTTTAGCTTTTCTTGAACACAGCTGAAGATTTAGAATTTTTCATTTTCTTCACTTAATGGCAAAGAGAAGAAAATTGGCAAAAGAACACATCTCGCAACTATCACATGAATCAAAAGATAAATGCAAAGAGACCCATAGCAAAACTCTCTAATGACCATGGCAAAATTGATCAAACAAATGAAATCTCATACTTTGAGTCTTCAGATGACAGTACTCTCAGTGAATTTACTCAAGCTCAGGGATCATTGCATGGGAGAGCAAGATATGGTCTCATTGAGATATTGTCACCTCGCTGATTACCCGGGTTGATTCTGCTGCTCTGGCTGGCTAGCTGGGTGCAGCCTGCCCTCCTCACACCTCGGTGTCTGTCTCTCCCAAAGCTGAATGCTTGGTAGAGGAAGATGGTGTTCCCTAGTAGAGAAGATCATTATTTCATAAAGGTAATACAAGTAGCTGTGCTGCCCTCCAAATAAGCTTGCAAGAATCAGTGAGTGAAGAATATGTTTCTAAGGACAAAAAGAAATATGGTATTTTCATCCAGTTAGTTATTCAACAGGAAGAACTGTGTCACACAATATTATGCATGAACCTTAATCATCCCATTTTGCTAAAAAGACATGTGACTTTATTCTTTCATCTCTTATAATGTTTATGCACTAAAATGTACTTGATATATTTGCCATAACAATGCTGAAGACAGGGGTGTGTAACAAGGCAACTGGGAAGAAATAGGTGATATAGAAATAAAAACATTCATTGGATTATTTGGTATTTATAAATCTAAAAATGAAAATGTTTTGCAATTATGGAATAAAGATGATACACATACATATGAGCCTATATGTGTGTGTGTGTGAATGTATACACACATCAAACACACAAAGTGAGTATGTGTGTGTATCTTCAATCCAGGAAAATATGGAATAAATATTTGAGTTTGCTATATCTAAATTCTTATTATAATTTCTAATAAATTTATTTTTTACTATCTCCTTATTCTTCTATAAATTATAAAATGATTCAAAAGATAGATAGGTGGGTAGGTAGATAGATTAGATAGATAGATAGATAAATAGATAGATAGATAGATAGATAAAAAGAGTGCCTTGTACCCAGATGGTAAATGGTGATCAGTATTTTTCCTGGTATACTAAGGGTGTAAGGCGTCATGCGATTCCTATAATTTGACAACTCTTTCTAGGTGAAACCTGTAATGAATTAAGTTTGTCTGCCCCACCCTCCCAACACCAGTTCTGCGACCCACAGTAACTCCAGCCCCTGCTGCTGTGCCCGCGGTTGAAGCCACAGGGCTGCCACCTTCTGGGATTATGGACAATGACGGTGGATGGAGAGCATGAGGTAGCATGACAGCATTTCTCTCTGGCAACTTCTGGGGCACGGCTTCCTGGCATTTTTAGAGCCCTCAAATATTTGTGACAACAGGTGGTGCTCACATCTCTAAATTACTAGAGTTCTGGCTACCGAAGTGTCCAAAGTCAGGAAATCGAGGGGAACCTAACAGAGCCGGACCATCCTGAGGGCTGGGGTCATTGAGCCCATAGCAGCTCTACTCAGGGACCCACCTACAAGCTCTCCAGAGAGATAAGGAAAGCTGCAACTCAGACAGTACATGTTTCTGAGTCATTTCCTGGGGAGTGGCTCTGAGCCTCTACCTTGCCCAAGGCCCCAAATCTGCATGAGCAAACATAATTTTTTCCACTCGGACCATCAAAACCACCACAGTTCCTGGTCCACTGCTAGATCTCTTACTGACCAGCCTGGCTTGGAGGGGAGAGACAGAGCAGTGGGTCTTCCTCCATAGGGACGAAAATCAGGAGACAGACTAGAGACAGGGTTCCTCTCTGCTCCTGATTTGTGGGACCAGAACAGGAGGCACAGTGGCACTCAGCCCTGCTGTGCACAACACCCCCTCCTCCCTCACACATGCAGTCTGTGCCTTGGTGCTCTGAACTGGCACAGGGTACGTGCTCAATAAATATTTACTGACTAAATAATCTTCCCATCCTCACATTGTGAGCCTGTTTAACCTGGTTTCTTTCGAGTTTTAAGTTTACCACTTAAAAATTCATACTGCCTTGCTCTAAAAGAGCATTTGCTTTTCTCTCTTCCTCTAAAGAGCACCCAGCAAACCACAAGGAGAGGCCACACTCTGGATAATAACTGGGAAATCATAGACCTTTCTGGCAGCAGGGGCTTGACTGAGAAACGGGAAATTCCTGTTCCTCGGGCTGACTGTTTTTTTTGCTTTGGCTCCTGATCAAGGGGTGACTAAGCAACAGAGGGGGATTTTGCCAAGTGCCAAGAGGCTCACAGTGGAGCAAAGGGAACTCTATAGGCTGGGCTGGAAATGAGGAAAGGGTGGCTAAAGGAAGCCAACCAGAACCAAAGTAACATTCCCAGCGGGCTCCAGAAATGCCTCATATCTAGGATAAAACACAAAAATGTACCAGAGCATTTAACTCCTTTGTATCCATTTGGTGTTTTATGCCTCAGCTGACTTGCTGATCCGCAGACCTAAGAAGTGACTTGCTTTCTCTATCAAAAACTACCAACGCCTGAAGGACAATTTTGCAACATCTGTCAAAAATTTAAATGCTCATATCAGGGAAACCATTGATTCTGTAATACTTCCAAGAATTTCTCCTCAGTTATACCTGTATGTGTACAGGATTTCTGGAACATTTCTTAGGGAAAAAATGAAACCATCTAACTGTCTTTCAGTAAAAGTCCACTACTAGACCTTTGATATTCTATCTGTATTATAGAATGCTATGTAGTCATTAAGAAGAATAAGGTGGAAATATATGCACTGAGACGAAAAGATGTCCAAAATAAATCATTAAGTGAAAACAAAGTAAGTGGTGAATGATTATATACAGTGTGACTCCATATATGTAAATCAAACAAAATAATTACTGGAAAACTCCTTAAGAAACAGATTACAGAGGGTAGTGGGTCTAGAAGGAATGAGAAGCTGTTGCTTTTCACTCTAAAGCCTTCTACATTATTGGAACTTCCAATAATAAGCCTGTATTTCTTTTTCTAATAATAACAATGAGTTTTAAGAGAAAAAATTAAAATGCACTCTACAGACATATATACAATGTCTAAGGAAAATAATTTATTATAAAGTGTTGAAGTACTTGATCTGACAGCTTTACAGAATGGCTGAAATTCACTATCACAGGAGAAAAATCTAAGATATGCAGTCACTATATGTACTCACTCTTTCATCTGTTCATTTACATATTGAAGGCCACAACTGCGCTATGTGTTAATTTAAAAAAAAATAACTAAGATATGGCGTCCATCTTCAAGGAGCTTATAGTCTCAACAGGAAGAGATGTACGCGTAGATAAATAACTGCTTGCAGCAGTCAAGGACATCA
Source organism: Physeter macrocephalus (assembly GCF_002837175.3). Classification (NCBI taxonomy): domain Eukaryota; kingdom Metazoa; phylum Chordata; class Mammalia; order Artiodactyla; family Physeteridae; genus Physeter; species Physeter macrocephalus. The sequence goes on from NC_041217.1 coordinate 74,126,486, forward strand.
GGGTACTGTGGAGACACTGGTCAGCTCTACTGGATGGGGAGTGGATGGGAGAAGCCATCAGGAACACCTTCAGAAAGAAAGGGCTGCTCTGCTGAGTCCTAGGATGAGCAAGTATTTACAGTAAAGTCGGAGACCTAGTCTTAAAGAGACCTCACCAACTCCTGCAACTCCTCTGGGCTTCAGCTTCTTTATCTCTAATGGAATCAGCTCCAAGAATTCCAACCCATAGAAAATCATTCAAATAGGTAGCTAATGAGAACCAACTGTATAACACAGGGAACTCTACTCAATGCTCTGTGGTGACCTAAATGGGAAGGAAATCCAAAAAAGAGGAGACATATGTATACGGATAACTGATTCACTTTGCTGTACAGCAGAAACTAACACATTGTAAAGCAACTATACTTCAATAAAAAAATAAATAAATAAAGTGTGTCTTGTGTAGACTAAAAAAAAATTTTAAATAAATTTAGACAAAAAAAGAAAATCATTCATTCACCCAGCAAATACTTACTGAGTATCTCAGTGGTCCAAATAACAGAAACCTTGAAATAATAAAAACCCAGAGGGGCCAAAGGCTTAGGGATGTCTCGTCTTATAATTCATGAAGCAACCAAAGTTACCTCCACATTTGATCAGTGGAGGAGAAAGAGGAGAGATTCTCTCCTCTGGAATCTAGAAGTTGTTCTCTTCCTGCCAAAGGCTCAGATGTTCTACATAAGCCCAACTGTTGCCAGGTTGTAGGGCAAAGGATGTGCAGAGAAAGGAAAGCCAATTCCAGGAACAGGCCACTTTAGCAGAACACTGCAAAATGCACTCAACAGAGATTCAAGTCTGCAACTGCCAGTTAGCTGGTGAAGACAGTGCTTGAAGCCTGAACTTTAAGAAACTGTCAACAAACTCTAAGACTTCATAGTAGGAGCTCTGAATATCAGGAAGGGACCAATGTGGATCATATGACAGAGGCAGCAAGGCAAAGAGCAAGTACATAAAAGTTCAGGGAAATAAGCAAACCCAAGATTACAAAGGAGAAGATCAAGACAGCAATAATTCCTTTAACCACACCTACTTCAGGAGTTTAGTCAGATCCCTAAGAGACACAGAATTTGTTACCATTAAAATAACACCATATTACTCTATTACGTATATATTGATGATTGAGTTAACACTTTAAAAATAGTATATAGATTTTTCTAAAGTGTGAATTCAGTCATTCTCATCTTCAGTTAAAACAAATAAATAAGTTACTTTGGGGAATATTTACTTGAGCTGAGTGGACCCTTCTGACAGCGAGTCAAGATCCTGGTTCCTAGAATAGGCAAAACAGGTAAGAAGATGACTTAACAAGGCTTACTCCTTCCAGGGTGGGCCGTACTTTAAGTAAAAAGGGAGTAGATAGTCGTCATTGATTATTTTCCTTGGATCCTGAACATCCAAATCACAACCAGCCATCTCCTACTGCAACTTCTCAAGGGAGATGTGCAAAATCACTGCTTGTTATTATAAATCATGAACCCTCAAATCCCATATAGAAATCCCAGACAGCGAATAAGTTGAACTAAACAATAAAATTCCTTTCAGGCTTCAACTCTTTCCTCACTTTAGGCCTTGCCCTTGATGTCTAACTAATCCAATGACAAAAAGAGTAAGACACCAGAGAAAGCACTGAGGAAACACAATTCTTTCCAGAGTGCACCCCTGTTCCAGCTGTCTACTGCCACATAACAAACCACCCCAAAACTTAGTGCCTTATAGAACAGCTCTCCTCTGCTTCACATGGTGTCAGCAGGTAGCTTGAGGCTGGAGGATCCACTTCCAAGATAGCGCACTCACACGGCTGGCTATTTGGTGCTGGCTGGTGGTTTCCCTGCACATGGATCATCCATGTGGCAGCTTGGGCTTCTTCACAGCATGGTGACTGGTTTCCTTGAGTGAGCACCCCAAGAGAGAAGCAGATAGACTCCATGTAACCTTTTTTTTTTTTTTTGCGGTACGCGGGCCTCTCACCGCTGTGGCCTCTCCCATCGCGGAGCACAGGCTCCGGACGCGCAGGCCCAGCGGCCACGGCTCAGGGGCCCAGCCGCTCCGCGGCATGTGGGATCCTCCCGGACCGGGGCACGAACCGCGTCCCCTGCATTGGCAGGCGGACCCCCAACCACCGCGCCACCAGGGAAGCCCCTCCATGTCACCTTTTAACATCAAGTCTCAGAAATCACATAGTGTCACCTCCAAAGTAGTCACCACAAGCCCACCCAGGTTCAAGGGGAGGAAACATAGATCCTACCTCCTGAGCGGGGGAGTGTGAGGGTCACATTGTAAGAAGAGCATGTGGGAGGGCAGATAGTGTTATGGCCATTTTTGGAAAATACAATCTCCCAACACAGCTCCCCAACACCCATTCCATCCCTAAACAATTTGTCTCAGCTAATTGAGGTATTCCATCCCTAAACAATTTGTCTCAGCTAATTGAGGTAATTCCATCCCTTTGTCCATCTATTCGTTCAGGGATAGGCAGGCCTAAACCCGTGTGGGGCAATGGGATTTAAGAGAAGGCTGTTCAGGGTTTCTGGAAAAGAAAAGCAAGTCTCGCCCCGAGATGTGAACAAGAAAATACATGCCCTGGATGTGTCACCTATGATTATAATGGTAAAGTGGATCATGGGATAAAAAGGTAGAACCTCATCCCTAATGACATCACTGAGCTGCTGAATCAATCAACCCTGGAGCCTCTTCTGCTCCGGGGGACTCCTGTTGTACAGACAATAAATAATAATTTTATGGTTCCTTAAACTGTCTTAAGTCAATTTCCTATTATCTTCACCCAAAAGCACCCTAACTCATATATTTTCTCTCTAAAGCCTGGGAACAGAGCTGAACTAACCTGCCCACTCCTAGGCCTTCCAAGAGCTGGGGGGTGGGGATATGGGGTCCAGGGAGAGGTGAATCAGAAGGAAGTCTTATTGCACAAAAATGTCAAACCGTTGAACAAAACTGCAACACAGACCACAAGAAACTTTACATTCTTCATTTGTCACATAAAAGTCCTCAGGCCTACTACTAACCCATCACACACTTGTCCTAGACCCAGAGTATGAGTAGTAGTAGTAGTAGTAGTAGTAGTAGTAGTAGTAGTAGTAGTAGTAGTTTGAATGACATTTAGGGTCTCCGTTATCCCCCAAAAAAGGCATTATACTATACCTGGTCCTCAAGGAGCTGACAGTCTAACAGGAAAAAAAGTGGTACATACTTAAATAGCGATAATTCAAGATAGGCTGTAACACATGCCACAAAAAAAGTGCAGATAAAAGGCTGTGGTAGATCAATGAAGAGACAGATCCTTTTTAGTTGGAAGAGATAAGTAAAAAACTTCCTGGAGAAGGTTCTTTATGAGTTGGGTCTTTGTACAGGTAGAATTTGGACATGAGAAGATGAAGGAAAAATTCCAGATGAAAGGAAGGAAACACAAGAAAAAAAATCAGTAAGTGGGAAATTCTGGGGTTCCTAAAGAAAGGAAGATATTCAAACTGTGGCCTAGCACTGACCAATCAGAACAGTGGCCGGGCTACGAGGCTGGAGCAAGTCCTAGAGACCCTCACCACTCCATGCATTAATCCTTAAGTTACTTGATTATGGGAATCACATGGCCCAGGAGAGGGACTGAGGTGGCTGGGGCTTCAGGTGAATGGCACTCAGAGATTCAGGCAAGAAGAGAGGACAGGGCTTCCCTGGTGGGCAAGTGGTTAGGAATCCACCTGCCAATGCAGAGGACACGGGTTCGAGCCCTGGTCCAGGAAGATGCCACATGCCGCAGAGCACCTGAGCCTGTGTGCCACAGCTACTGAAGCCTGTGAGCCTAGAGCCCGTGCTCTGCAACAAGAGAAGCCACCGCAATGAGAAGCCCGCGCACCTCAATGAAGAGTAGCCCACGCTCACTGCAACTAGAGAAAGCCCGCGTGCAGCAACGAAGACCCAATGCAGCCAAAAATAAATAAATAAATAAATAAATTTATTTTTTAAAAAAATTAGGGAGGACACTTGGCAACTGGTAGAGAAGAACTTCAATATTTTAACAACTAGTGTGGGTGAACCAGTGAGAACCCGCAGGAGGATCAACCCTGCCCACAGGCAATAGTGAAAAGTTCCCACTTGACCAGAGTTCACAGTAAATGAAAGAAAATAATGAAAAAAAAGAAGCTGGGATTTGAATTTCATCTTGAATTCCAAGATGACAAATTTGGACAAAAAAATGAGCAATACAGATCCACTGAGAACACTTTGATGACACATTCAGAGCACAACGGATTAGACATGGATCTGATATGGTGTGGCCTCCTCGGAGTAGAAATGTAGCATACATGCAACAGTTTGCCGTGGGTCATTGTGAAAGAGAAAATTTCTCAACTCTGCCAAATGACAGTTGGAGACTAAAAACGACTCTGTGGAGGACTTTAATGGTTTCCAGCCACCAGCATGAAAGATGTCTAGAAGAATATGAAGGAAAATGTAGATGTGTGCAGACAATGGAGGAAAGCAGTTAACTTCCACCAGCTTGCCCAGGAACTCCATGTCTGTCCTGAAGATACCATCACACTAGGACAAGTGAGGGAATTAGTGAGGGCCAGCAATTAGGGCAGAGGCAACAAGAAGTGAAAAGACAAGGGCTTGAAGGGATAACAATAGTGACACCAAGATCTGCAAAGTAGAGACTACAAAGCACACTTTCATTTAATCCACACAGCAATACTGCAAGTAGTAATTAACATTTGTATAACACACCACCATTTGAAGAGCCCTTTTATATTTATTTTCTCCTTAATTGCTATCACCATTTTACACACGGAAAACTGAAGCTCAGAAATAAAAAACAGTTTATCTAGGGAGAGAGCTGGAACTCAAACTCAGACCTTTAGATTTCTTGTCCAGCATTTCCATTTACACCACAGTGGCCTCAGAGATTGAGGCCTTAATATTCATTCCTTAATATTGCAAATGTGGCCTCAGTGCTGTGGGCAAGCACTGCAGATTATGGGAGAAATCAAAGGATCTCCCCTTACAGTTCTTATCTTCAAGAGGTAAATCTTCCAGCCCAGGACTTAAATGGGAAGAGCCTCACCCGAGAGAGACTGAGTGTACACCTTCTGATGCAGATGACTCAGTTTCTAGAAGGAGCCCATTCCTGTTTTATTAATCAAATTAGATTTGGGGATCCTCAAAGGCAGGAACCATGACTTTTTTATCTTTGTACCCTCAGACCCTAGCACAGGATCTGGTACTCAATAAATACTTGTTGAATAACTTAATTTATATAAAATTTAAGACTCTTAACAGAAATAACTTGAGATCCTTCCCCCAGAAAAGAAAAACAAAACAGAGTCAACAATTCTTGAAACAATTATTTAACATTGTCCTGAATGTTAAATCACACAGAATTAAACCAAATACAGCCCCTACTCTGAAATCATATTATTTGTTCAATCCTATGAATGTTCACTGGGTCCTACTATGTGCAAATGGCTATGAATGACACAAAAATGAACATGACAGATCCATAATTTCAAGGAACTCACATGCTATCAGAAAAGATACATCTATTAACATAAATCCCTGTAATACACAGCAGAATATTAAAATCCCTCCCCACAAGAAATAATTTACAAAATATTATGGAAGGAAGGGTAAATGTGGGTGGTGGAGATCAGAAAAGCTTCATGAAGGAGGAGCTTCATTGAAGGAGACATAGAATTTCATCAGAGGGAACTGAAATTCAGGATGTTTCAAAGGCAGAGAAAGCTTGGGTAACAGCAAAGAGGTAAGAAAGTACAGAGGATCTTTGAGTGATAAACAGTGGTTCCATTTGTTAAAGCATGGAGCATAGAAAGGAAAGTGGCAGATGACACGCTGAGACCCCCTGCCACAACCTGTCAGTGTCCTATACCTGTTTCACTTCAGACAGCATAACCTGCTTCACACTCTTGCTCTCCATTCCAGCTCTTCTCATCATCCAGGCTGAGCTCAGCACTGATGAGGGTCACCCACCCAATGCCCCACCCTCATAGCTCTTGACCTCCCTCCTTCATGCCCACGGCCACATACACTGCAGTCAGTTTGAGGCCCTTAGCCATGCTTGGAGTTTGCCATCATAAGAGTTCTATCTACAAATTACTAAACTCACTGGAAGTTTGTATTATACCAATAACTTCTTAAATCCCCAGCTCTCTCCATCCCTCTTTTCCATTTAACTTGTTCTGTGATTTTTATGGAGAAATTTTTTTGTGCCCACCCACCTTCCATGTCCTCACTCCTTCCTTTTTCTTCCTGTACACAATGCCCAATCAAGTGGATTACTTTCTCACCCACACCCTCAACTCCTCCACTGCCTTATCCTTTTGTTATATCCATTCTAAAACCCTAAACCTATTTCACAAGCCTGTCTCTTGGATCCAGTGACTAGATTTCTAAACACACCAGAAGAAAGCCATACAGCCTCACAATCATACAACCATGTGTATTAGAGTCACTGCAAAATTATAGCTTCCTAAGCTTTTGTGCCACTCAGCCATCTGAGTCAGCTCCTGTTTCCATTTCCCTCTGGGACCATGGAGAACCTCTTCAAGTCTCCTACTCAAATCCTGTGGGCTCTGTCAAGCATGTCCTTACCTCCCTCTTCAATATGCCAACAAGGGTATCAGGAAGGATACTCCTCTGCAGCCCTCCCAAAGCTATGGTCCCTCTATAGTCTCATTCCTCATTTTCCCCTTTTCCACTCTGTGGAGTAATTCATCCACCATAGCTCCTCTGAGACCTTGCTCTATCATTTGTATCCTCTCAACCTTGTACATGTGCCTTCCCATTCTGGTAACTCCTTCTCCATACCCTGTGAACCCACTCAAGGGAACACTGCAGTAAGTAGGATACTGGCTCTGCCCTCAAGTAGCTTGCTGTCTAGTGAGGAAAATAAATAAGTAAACAGAAAATGACAGTATAGTAAGAATTACAATACAAGGAGCTATGGGGGAACATATAGTGGATACAGGACATGTTGAATTCCTCCAGCTTTGAATTGTGACAGCACATGCGAAGTTCTGTCTACCAGAAAACCTCATTAGACACTCGGTGCCCAAGGCTTTTACTGGAGGCTGGTCGCATACGCACACTCTCTCCAGCATGTACCAGAAAACTCCAAACTCCCAGAAGGAAAGCAGGTGCTTGGCATAAACTACATTGTTTGTACCAACAATTTAGGCACAATGAGCCACTCTTAGGCACAGTGAGGGAACAGATGGGAACCCTCTTGAAATCCAAGTTCCCAAATGCCAGCCAAAGTCCAGCCTTGCAAGCAGGCCTTTCCAAGGACAGCAGTCTCGGGATGCTATGTTAACTCTTTTTTTGCATAGATACCTAGCACTCTCTTAGGAGATGAGGAATGCTTAGGGAAGATGATTTCTAAGTTATATGAAGGATGATACTATGGACTTAACTGTGTTGTCCCAACAACAACAACAACAAAAACTTTGCATATGTTAAAGCCCTAATGTGACTGTATCTGGATATCGGGTCTTTAAGAGGTAATTACAGTTAAATGATTAAATGCTTAAATGTCATAAGAGTGGAGCCCTAATTCAGTAGGAATGTGGCCTTATAACAGAAGGAAGAGAGAGAACCCTCCCTCTCTCCACCATGTGAAGACTCAGCAAGAAAGCAACCATCTGCAAGCCAGGAAAAGAGCCCTCATCAGGAACTGAGTCGACTAGTACCTTGATCTTGGACTTCCAGCCTCCAGAACTGTGAGGAAACAAATTTCTGTTTAAACCACTCAGTCTGTGGGAGTTTGTTATGAGAGTCCAAGACGACTAAGATGGTCTGCAGGCAGACCAGACAGATGTGCAAAGGCCCTGAGGTGAGACAGAGATTTGAAGAGCTATAAGTAAATGTGACTGTTCCCGGTCCTATTCTCGCCTAAAGTGATTTCAACCCTCTTCCAAACACCCCACATCTAAGCAGAGGCCAAGTTTGATTGCTTTTGCCTTCTCATTACGTGGAAATTCCCTGCCCCACCTCCATGGCCATCTCACCTTGGTTATTGCAACAATATCCTAATATGTTCCTTGCCTCTAGTCTCTCTCCTCTCTGGTACATTTTCTATGCTTCCCAAAAGGTGAAGTGGATCAAGTCACTCTCCTGATTTAAACTCTTCAGTGGTTCTTGATAGATGACCCTCAGGATACAATCCAAATTTCCAAGCGTAGCCCTTAGTGCTCTGACCCTTATCTCTCCAGGCTCAATCCCACAGCTCCTGGCTCACATTTACCATCACCCTATACCCAAAGCCCAGGACTACCGAACCACCTGCAAGTACTGAGAATACACATATGCTTCACCCCTGCTTACTTCCGCACAAGCCATTACGGAAGGGTTCCTCTGAAGACACCACTCTACGTTCTAAGTATTTTACATGATTACACCTTCATCCTCACAACAACCATATGAAGTGAATACTACTCCTCCCCACTTTATAGTTGAGGAAACCAAGGCACAGAGCAGATAAATGACTTGCTGGAGCTCATACAGATAATATGTTGCAGGACTGTGCTATACTGACTTCACCTTGCTTCACCACTGTGCCCATCCACCTGATGAATTCTTTTATTTACTTTTTTTTTTTACACCTGGTGGATTCTTATTCATCCTTCACTACCCAACTCAAGCCTCACTCTCTCCACAACACTTTCTCCGCTCCTCCAGAGTTAACCACTCACTTCATTCCCAGCAGTATCACTGTGCCTTGGTCACACCCCTGTTATTATGGTTGACTACTGTACCCATTTAAGATCCTGCCCAGCCCTGCACAGAGCTTAGGTTGCACATAAGAATTACCCTGCACCGTGGAAGTCCCCACATTTATTTCCTGAATAAACTGACTCATCTGTACCTCATTTTTGTCTCTTGGTATCAATTTACCAGCCCTCACTCATCCTCAGCTCCTTGCCCACTTTAGCCCTTCACTTTGACACGCCGTTTACCTACTTTGCCAATTCTATTTTGCGTGCCATCTTCCTGAACTCTCCCCTCCTTTAACTGAAAACCCCTTTCATCATGACCCTGGTGAGTTGTCAACACAGACAGCCCTCACTGGGCGGGGCTGATGCCCCAACCTGGTTCTGGAGAATTCATACTTATTTGATTCAGCTCTTTTCTTTGGTTTCACTCAAGCTACCTCATAGGGCAGGGAAGTTATTGAAAGAATAGAGGCCTTACATGAAATCAGGAAAACTAAACAACCAGGTGCAGGAAGAACAAGAACACTATTCTGCACATTCTTTCCAAACTTCATAGCTCCTATTTATGGTGTCTGCTTCTTCAGAATTTTTATTTGCCATGACCTCATGATTCTGTCCATGCAAATGTTCAGCTTCACTTTTCTAAATGCCTAATTTGCTATGTGTTGCTAATTTCAGTTTCCCAAAAAGCTGAAGGGTCCCAGCTCATCTTTTCACGTCCTGTCGTGAAACATCCACTACTATCCATTCTATGGACTAGCAGTCCTTGAGTCCAGCACTAACCTCAATCCAATCAGCTGTGACAGTGGACACAGGGTCAAATCATGCAAAAATTCACTAATGGGGCTGGATTTTCAGCAGAGGCAATAAATGGGGTGTTTTTCCTTAAAGAGGAATGTATGGGAGGTCCCATGATTCAGGTATGGAGTAATTTAGACCAATGATTCTTTACTATTTTTGATCACAGATTTTTCTGAGAAACAGATGAAAGCTCTGAAGAAGAAGTTCTCTTATGCAGAAAATTTCACATATACCTTTAGGGTATTTGTGGACCCCAGCAGCCATCCATGGAACACCCCCCAAAACACCATAGGTCTAAAGTCTATCCATAGACCACCCCAAAGGCAGGCATTAATATCACATTTATGTTTGTATCTCTTGTGCCTAGCAGTGGGCCTGGCACATAGCAGTCTCCCAAAAATATTTTTTGAATGAATAAATTGAAGGAGTCATTCACTAATTAAGGTTAAAGAGGATTTTCAAAGCCAGATAGAAGCTAAGAAGTTTGGATTTGATATAAAAGGCATTAGAGAGCCATCTTGTTTGGTTCTTTTGTTGTGTTTCGTTTTTAAGCAGGCACTTGATCAGAGCTGTACATTAGAAAAATGTGTCTTTAACAGTCAATAGAACAGATTGGAGGGCAAGAGACCAGTTAGGAAACTGGAGGAAAGAGGGAATGCAAACCTAAACTAGAACACTAGAGGTGAGAATAGAAAATATGAGGGGCAGATCCAAGAGAAAGTGTAAAAATAAAACTGATGGTACTTGGCACTCGATAAGATTTGGGGGTAAGAAAGGGATTTAGAGTCAAAACCTGGCTCCAAAGTTCTCAAGTCGGGAGAATAGAAGAATGGCAATACCATTAGCAGAGGTAAGGAAGACAGAAGAGAAACAGATTTAGGGAAAACAAGTATCTCTTGAATTGAGTTTGAGGCTCAGGTGAGACTTTCAAGTGGATTCAAGAACAACTGAAAATGTGGGTCTGGCGTAGGTGAGAAGAGATGAAGGTCTGCTCAGAAGTGACCATCTGAGGCTGCAGGAGGAGCAGAGGGGATGCCAGGAAGCAGTTTACACAATGCCCTGCAGCCCATTATCTTTCCTTTGCATCTATTCCCGTTTTTGAAGCCCTCTCAAAGCCATCATTTTATCTGATAGTCATAACAATCTTGTGAAGTAGGAAAGGAAAGGGCACCTACTTTTACAGGTAAGGAAATGGAGGCTCAGAGGACTGACGGGTTTTGCCAAACGTATTGCAATGAAGTAATTACAGATCCAGGATTAGAACCCAGAGCTTCTGATTCTTCATACAACTCCCAACTCCGTTGCCAACTGCACACAGATAAATGCCCTACTTGCAGGGTTCAGTAGTTTGCAGTAGTACTGTACCGTTGCAGTTCTTTGGGGTCTAGGGTCTTGCTTTGTCTTGTTTGTTTTTTCAACTGTTTTCGGTTTAGAGAGAAGTCTGAGACAACGGTGCTCCAGCTGGCACAAATCACTACCGTTTAGTCTGTTAGCGTCTCCAGTGTGAAAGCAGAGACAGCCCTGGTTTCTAGGGAACTTATAGCCCACACTCCACGTTGCACGTTTTTCAAAGGGACCTTTCTGCCTGTCTAACATGAATGACCAGAATGAGCTCGTGAGCTTGTACAGGGAAAAGACCCACGGACTTGGACAGACTTCCAGAAGACCGCTATGCAAAACTTTCAATTCGGAAAACTCCAAAATCTTCAAGGTTCACGGGACAGGGGAGAGAGATTCTTTAGGGCTCAGCGAGGACAATGAGTTTTGTATGAGTTTTAAGGTGAAGCCGTGCGCTTGGCAAAGAAGGGCGACGACGACCAGTCCGGATCCGCGCGGCGGCGGGCGGAGCGGAGGAGGGGGCGCGTGAGTCATGCGGAAGCCGCGCGGGGCGGAGCCGGGTGGGGCCGGACCCGAGAGGCAGCGGACCCGAGAGGCAGCAGACCCGGCCCGCCGCCCAGTGCGCGCTTCACTGCTCCTCGCTCGCAGGCCCGTGCTTCGCTCCTCTCCGAACATGGTAAGCTGCGCTTTTTATTTGTCTTCCTCTTGCATGAAAAGAAAAAAGCAACAGCATACTTTTCACCAGGCTTGGTCTTTGATTTTTATGTGGACATGGCAGGAAACAGCAGGACGAATGAATCTATGGCAGGGAATTAGGAAAGAGCGGATGGAAGGAAGAAGAAGCCCTGAATGATACCTGTAATAACAGCCTAGGGGTAGCAACGGGAGGTTCATTTTGTTTTTCTTGGCGAAGGTCTAGGGCTGGGATAGAGGAAATACACTGCGAGCCGCGCCCCGCCCGGAGCCCCGCCTGGGGTGAAGCCGCCCCGACCCCTCGCTTAGCCGGGACGGGGGGCGGGGGTGTCCGGCCGGTGAGGGACGCCCCTCGCTGCCGGTGTCCGCGGAGCCCGGAGTACGACCTAAAGACAGGGGCTGGAATTGTGCGCGGCGACGCTAGTTATGTACGGTTCTAGAGACCAGAAAGGGCACGTTTCAGACCTAGTGGTCTGAGCCCTAGGGGAAATCAGAGTTTCAGTAAACGACCGGCAAACGGCCAGGACGCAGAGACTGAAACTGAAGCGTGTCCCTGCTAGCCGAGCGGCGGCCAGGAATGTGGGAGGGGCCCGGCGCCCGGAAGCCCCCTCCTCCTTTCTTTTTCCCCCTAGCCCACCATCTCGTTAGGCGCTCAACCCGTCTCCTGTTTTTCTTCTCTCGGCTCCTGCCATCCCCATTTTGAACTCTTTCTATCTTTTCCATTAATCCACCTCCAAAATATGCCTCTTCCTTGGCCTCTCTTTCGTGAAGGGAGGTCTGCAAACTTCCGCCCAAGGGCCAAATCGGGGTTCTGTTCGCCCACGAGCTACGAACGGATTTTACATATTTAAATAGTTGAAAGAAAGTTAAAGGAAGAATAATACTTTGTAACACGTGAAAATTATATGAAAATCAAACTTCAGTGTTCATAAATAAAGTTTTATTGGCGCACGGCCACGCCCATTCATGAGTTTTCTGTGTGGTTGCTGCCCTGCTACAAAAGCAGAGTGACAGAGACCATATGAGCCGCACTGGCCTAAAATTTATACCATCTGGCCCTTTACAAAACACGTTTGCCAGCCCCTGCTTTAGTCTGCCAGTCTGTACCCCCGATTGCTCTTTTCTCCTTTGCGTGCAAAAGCGAGGAATCAATGTCACATGGAACCTTGAAAAGGGAGACCCAGCACCACCAAGTGGTGAAGACCTGGAATGACCGCCCCGGCGGAAGGTGGATGCCACCAGGGCTCCTTGGGAGGAAAGGGAGCATGTTAGTTAAGAATGAGAACTGCAATACTTGAGTTTTTTCAGGTGTTACTTTTTTTTTTTT